>NW_028301553.1:11095000-11257500 GCF_042242905.1 Orbicella faveolata
AAAATGGGCTATTTACTGGGCACAGACTCAATGTGAACTTTTACTGGGTTGAGGTATTTCATTTACAAGTTATTGACCCGTGAAAATAAAGAAAGCAACTTCTGCTCACATGCTTTGGCATAATTTGTACTGATGATGAGCATCAGTATTATTTGTGTGGTGGGAGAAAGCTCCGTAATATTTCCGGATATTAAATGGGGCTGCCATATACTCATCTGCTGAGAAAGATAATTTATGAAATAGACCCAGGGAAGTCAAATGAGCCACGTTAACTGTAGTTGTGTGCTAGTAATGAGGTAGGCAGGTAAAATGGTCATTCATCCAGACAACTAACTTTAACTTGGGCAAACCAGTGTAAACAGAACCCTCCACAACATTTGAAATAGGCCAGTTTTGAGACTTGGCTTAAGGCTTTCCAGAATAACAAGAAAAGACATCAAGCGCAGGGATCGGTAACAGTCTTTTAGCCCTCAAGTCTATCATCCCCTAACCGTTTAAGCCCCAACCAGAAGTCGATTAGCCCCCCACCAGAAATAAAAAATCCTGTATATTTCTCGTTCTTTAGACATGAGTAAGGGGCTAATCGACTTGTGGTTGGAGGCTAACCGGCTAGGGGTTAATCAACTTGGGGGCTAAATGACCGCTAACCAAAGGATCAGGTCTGTTTTATTCCTCTAAGGCAAAAAAGATACCCTGCGTAGCAAGCGTTTCCGTAGGGTTTGGAAGCAAAGAGAGACCGAGGAACGGGATTTTCGGTGTTTTGTCTGCGCGGAAAATGGGGCGAGAGCCAAAAAAAAGAAAGAAAGAGGGGGGTGGGAGAGGGGAAGGAAGGAAACGCTTGCAGACAAACCCCTGGATTTTGAAAACCTCCGTTCGCCAGAGAACGGGGCTCATGATTGGCTGGGCTAGTCCAATATTATTGACATGTGTCGCTCAAAGGTATTTTAATACCTTTGAGTGCCAGACAAAAGGCGAAGACGCGCTCGAAGCTTGTTTACAAAACGCTTCAACTTTTCTCGCTGAACGAGGATTTAGTCGTCAGCATCGACAGTGTGGTAGAAATCGTGTAGTGCAATGCTGACACTTTGGTTTTTCGAAGCCTGCACATTATTGCAGAAGCAAGCGCGACACAATTTGCAGCTGTTCCTTCAATTTTAACATCACTTTCTTGAATGCCATATGCGCCAAGGACAAGATAATAAACTACGGGACAGAAGATTCACACTACTGCGTGGGAAAACCTAGTAATTTCGTCTGGCCAAGGGGAAGATTATCTTTATTCAGATACTAGTCAAGATTATCGTTTTTTTCCCTCTCAGATGTTTGAAGCCTCTCCTGCCCAAATTCCAAAGTTTTCCGAGAAGACTTTCCGTTGTTTGTCTTTGCTACAGGCGATAGCACTCGAACCGATTTGCGGATCTGGCGTTTCCAGCAAACGCTTCTTTACTGGAGCCGCCTTTGTGGGAGTTGACTTGCTAATTTTACCTTGTATCGATTCCTGGACGAATGAATACAGTGATCCAAGATTTCGAACCTTGCGAGCACAAGGATTACTAAAGCGACTTGAATACTTCTCACATTTTAACTTTCTGGCAGATTTGTGCAAAAACTTCACCCTTGCTGCCCTTCCTTTTATACGGATTGAGTAGAAATATAGCTTAATTATAAATTACCAAATTTTATTCATCGAGATTTCTTCGTTCCCACCGTGCGCTCGCTGTTTCAGACATATTTTGACAAGTTAAAGTTTATTTTGGTTCAAAGTTCACTTCCGCTACGGAAGGCCGAAGATTTTATTGGTTAATTTTATGACAGCCGATGACAGCACGAAATCTCAGTGTGCGCACTCAGGCATGAAAGGCCAAGTGGGCGGTGTTCAAAATCCAGGGATTCGTCTGCAAGCGTTTCCTTCCTTCCTTCCCCTCCCCCTCCCCCCTCTCTTACTCGCTACATTTTTCGCGCTGTAATTCTTTGCTCCCGAACCCCACAGAAACGCTTGCTACGCAGGCTACAAAAAAGGGGAGTAAGGATATCAGTAAATCAAATTTGGCCTAAAGTGTTGATTATCAGTGGCTTGTTCCTGTAATGGAAGGAGAGCTAACTAAGACAATAAGGAAGACTAATATAAAGTCGGATAAATGAAGTCTTTAATATTACCTTCTCAAACGGCAATTCTTAGTGCAGGAGAGGAGCATGAACCCTATGAAAACGTATTGAGAGGTGGCATAAAAAATTAGTGCCCGAGAAAGGCCTACAGAAAGAGCACAAATTAAGGTGGTAGAGTCAAACTTCCTGCACACTCTCCATCTCAACGACTTGACTGGACCCATTATTTAAGCCGTTAAGTCAAGAATATCAAAACAAAAGTCTGAGGATGATTATGAAGAAACAAAAACAATTAACATCACAACTATTGTGTTGTAACCAAAGAGATAGTGATGAATTCTCAATTCTGCCGAGGGACCTATCCAGTTTTCATTTTGATAAATAACGCCAGATGCTTTGCCTGAAACTGAAACAGACCTCTTGTAGTAACGTAACAGAAAAGCGAAGTACTCACTGCACCTGCAAACAAAAAGGGTCACGAAGCTGTTAAACTGTTCAAAAATAGCAACCCTCACCATCAGTGTGTCCGGAAATAAAAAAATACTTCAGTTTATCCCGTTGATAGGACACCGCTACAAAAAATGCATGAACGAAATAATAAGCACCATGATGGCTCACACTGAATTCCGCATAGACATTGTTAAAATTCGTAGTGGAGTTCCCGCTAGCAGGTTTACGTTAGAATATTTATCCCCGATGCCTCAAAATGTTTAACATTTAGATGTAGGGCAACTGAAACTTTTTCTTAGATGTTTGAACGTGAAATATGCAGGACGTTTACAAAACTTTACAGACGCCTCCCGCTCACGGAAGTCCGCCATGTTTGTTTTCCACAAACCAGTACTTAGTATCGCTCGGCCTAAAGAAGACTAATGTGGGCGTTGCTTGAGCTTCATTAGACCCCTAAAAGATACCAGTTAAAACGGAATAGGTTCGACTACTAGCCACTGTTCAAGAAAGGATCCCGCGCGCACTTGCTGACCCGACTCGCGTCCTCCAGAGATCAACGGAAAACAAATGAAAGCGTTTCTTTTATTATTATTTGTTCGAGTGCACCCTAAAGGATACTTTAACAGCTAAGAATGGTGACGTTTCGTCAACACCCTAGGTGAGACCACAATCCTTGATTTGTACTCGAGACGACGAGAATACCCGACCTTTTCATATAGGATTTCAGATATTATTTTATTATTATTTCTAAGATCTCCCAAAAGGTTACAAATAAAGAAAAAAAAATCACTGATCACAAAAATCGCCTGGGAAAATAACGAACGAAAAAAATAGGAATGAAAATGAACTAAAGGCAAGTGTAAATCCTTAATTGCACTCGCACTCATACGATTACCTAAAATACAAAAGTTGTAAATTTCGTTCAGTTTCTTTCACATAAAGCACTTAACATTGACCACAACAAGAGGTCGTTACACTGCCCATAAGCTGCAGCAACCAAAACATAAAACCTCCTGCCTTCAATTCCCAGTCCACGGGCTAAATTTTTTGTGTTTCCCTAACTTGTGAAAACATGAACAGAGTGACTATAACTGAACAGATTTTATAATATATATGTAGGACTCTGCGTGCATTCTGACTGGTCAAATACCTATGTTTTATCAGAGTTTATAAAATAACTGAGATACTACGCATACTCTGATTGGTCAATATAGTTGCTAAACCTATCTTCTATTGCACCGGTAAACCATGGTTCCCGATCTATGGCAGCTCTACCCGAGAACTAGAGAACTCGGAACTCTAGCGATAACAAATGTAATAAACAGTTTTGCCTTTCACTGGCTGAGATATCAATAACACAAATATCTTTTCATGGCATGGACATAGGGAAATTTGCAAGGAAAAAAAGGACCAGAGTTGGTCGTCATATTAAGCTTTAAGTTTATCTTTTCTTCCACGACAAAAAATTTTACGCCTACTCCGGTTACGCTTGAGATTAAAACTAAGGAAGTGTTAAACCCTTTTTTCGGTGCTTTCCACGGTCTGTGGAGGACGAAGTCAGCTAGGCTTGACTGATCAATTTGGGTTGTCAAATAAGCAGGGAAAAGATTTCTTCTTATCAGAAATTTTGAGTTTAAACTCAGTGCATGCATGCTTAACACGATAAATGAATTTGGTTTCCAAAAGCTTAGCTTTCAACCAATAGTTTTCATTTGGCAAAAGACAGAGAAACACGGACTTCATAGCCTTCAGCATAGGTAAATAAATTCTGAATAAATTTCGGAAGCAGCGTTTCTGCAACTAACCTTTATTTCATTCGCAAAACTTTGGAAAGTTATCGTTAAACATTGTTTGAATCACTTCGCCAAGCGCATGAAGTCTGGACTACCTGCACACTTTTCGTACAGCCTTTAGAATACTTTTGAGCTAATTAATATACTTTTTGCCTATCACCAATAACCATTTCCTTTCCTTTCTTAAAACTTTCTCAGCGTAAAATGTTTTCGTCGCTTTGCTTTGCGGATTTCGTGTCCGGCGCGGAGTCTGGGAACCTCATTTACAGGCACTGAAAAATCGGTACGGCACGCCAAATTTTTGGCACCGTGCCTAAACCATTTCGGCACCGCACTACCCATTTACATGACAAAAGTAAAAGGTTTTCCTCCAGCTGGGCACAGTTCCAATTTCTAATCGGCTCCCCTTCTCTCCATCTGTTTTATTCCCGGGAAATGGCGGATAAACAGCTTGCCGTCATCTTGCATCGCATCTTAAGAGTAAAATGTGACTCAAATCGAAACAGGAAGAGCCATCTTCGGTTCAACAAGGAGATTGATCTGCATCTTGACGAAATAAGAAAAAAAAAGACGGAAGGAGAAATGGTTGTTTGCAGCGAGTGACGTTTGAATGGACTCCTCAGCCCACAACTCTAGTAACGCTTCTGTAGCTTTATCTGTCCAGTTTATTCCTCGGTTTTTCTTAGGCGAGCAGAGCGAGAACGACGCGTCTCTTCCGTTGCCATTTTTGTGGCAACCACGCATGCGTTATGGTAAAGATCACAACAAAAAGGCCTGGAACGGCACCGGAGAGCTTTTACACGAAAGAATTTTTTTGGCACGGTGCCTCATTTACCCGTGCCGAGACTACCTCCGGCACCCCTAAAATTTTGGGCATTGGTGCCACATTACATTTGGGAGCGATACGCTTACACATCGAAAATTGGGAGTGCCGTGCCTTAAAATCGTCAGCTGTGCCTTAAAATCGTCAGCATAAAAGCGATAGAGCACTCTTTGTATGGGCGGCACAACAAACCACTTGGAATGCTGGGAAAACAATCGAAAAGCTTGTAAGTCACTTGCCTAACGACTCGTGATTTACAAGCTTTTCTCGTGTTCTCCCAACATCCCGCGTGGTTTATTGCGTCAGTAAACCCATAGAAAGAATGGTCTATTGCTTAATAAAACATAGAAAAAGCATGTTTTATTGTTTTTCGCCTATAAAGCAAATGAAGAAGCCTAAGCCCTGTATTACGTTGTGATAAAACACTCCGGACATTTGAGAACTCTCGAGAAATGTAGAAGACACGAGCCGCAGGCGAGTTTTTTTCTACATTTCCCTCGTGTTCTCAAATGCCCGTCGTGTTTTATCACAGTGTAATACACGGCTTACGCTTCTTTATTTGTTAAATAGTCTTCGCTTCGAATAAACACACAAGTAAGTCAATATAATAAAATAAGAAGTTATATAAAACCTAAAACCTGGTTGTACTTTCACTATAAACCGCCGTTATTTTTTCCACTTTTAAGGCTGTTCAGAAACATGAAATTTGCAGGTCTACATAAAAAGTTTAATAACCTCTTACTAACCGAGCGCGAGGGCCTTACTGGGAAGGTCGTTATTTTGTTTTGTGGCTGGAATTATAGGCGGTTCTAAAAGGCAAATCTAAGTTCTGTGAGACATTCTGTGGTGTATAAATATAACACAGATACAGGAGGAGGAAATCATAGTCGTTTTTCATGAGCCTATGTCGTATGAAAATGGAATGAAGCCCCTGGTTTCCATAAACGAAGCTACTTTTGCGAAGACACTTAGAGGCTGCACGCGCCGTTGCCTTACAGCGAAATCTTAATCCATTTGAGTTTTGCGGAGAAAATGGCGTTGTCAGCCTAGTCACTCAGGCTAAAGTAATGGTAGTAGTAGTTCGCCGTAGAGTATCTTTAAGACCCTATTGTTAACGTGTTAAGAATTCACGAGGACCCTTAGCCGGCGTAGTAGTTGTCGAGAAATGATTATTGTTTGAAATGTGCTCGTGCCAGTTTAGGGACAAATTCAAACTGGAAGGAGCTATTCCTGAAAAATGGATTTTGGTCGCCAGGTTTTTTATGGAGGAATTTTCAATACTCCGATGAGTGTCCCTGTCACTGTAACCCTTACCTCTCTCTTTTTGTCCTCATTTTTCGTCATCTCGTTATGGCGCCTTGCGCACTAAATAACGATTGCATAGCCAAGTCATGGTGGCAATATCGAATGCGATTGTTTGGTATCGGTCCGATTTGCGTGACAACCGTTGGACTAAATCTTCACAAGTATGCAAGGTTAAACAACGTGACCAACCCTGCATTTCCGCTGAAGTTCCCTTCGCTGATCACTTGAATAATTCAGCGTAAGGAAGCTTTACAATTGAAAACAATCGTCGTGAACGCATTTGGCAGTGAAGAACGTGCTTTGATCACAAATCTCACTCAGTCGTGGGACCATTGATCGTGAGCTTGATGAGATGAGTTTCTTGAATTTGCTTCGAATACGCACATACTGGTATGGTCTTCTTGCACTGCTGTTGCTTCCGCGTGCAGGTATGTGTTATTCCCATATGCTTGTGTTTGTACAGTTGGAAATGTGAAGGTTGGTCCACGTTCCTTGGTTCATCTGGTGAGCAGATTCGACTAGCCGGATATCGCTGATTTCAATGGGCTAAAGGAATATGTGAATCATGCTTAGAGCAGTTTTCAGTGAGTGTCGAAAGTAATCAGCGCAATTCGTTTTGCTTTTGGCTTTGGTTTTGGTTTTGGTTTTACTGCGGTTTGAGATTAGCTGACTATTCATATTGGTAACAGTCAATTGAAAACCGCCCTGGTAGATCTCTTGACAGAAAGACATTTGTATTACAGTATACATGAGGCTTGAAACACGCACGTGTCGATTGTTTCTGAAGTTCTCCATTGTTTTCTGTGTTTCTATCTGTATGATGTCAGTCATATCCGATCTGCCTGTTACTCCAATCGGTGGATCAACTCATATAACAAGAAAGTATTAATTTGGGTCTTTTTATCCCTCATCGACTGAATTAACTTAATATTAACAACATCTGGTATACCAAGCGAAACTGGAGCCGACTGGATGGCGTTAAGTTGCTTGTCTCTTATCAGATCATCACTGAAACACTCAGTGTAGAATGCTTTAGTACGAGTAAGGCCTTCCATTTAAGATTGATTGTGGGCACGTATCGCTGCCGGAATCGTGTTTAATATGGTTCAGTAAGTTAGCTCGGTTGGAAAGTTAAGCACGACTTACTTGTTCATGCGAAGAGGTACCGAGTCTCTTGTGTTGGGGCCTCAATGGATTTTATTCTTCGAAGCATTACCATTGGCAACACCTCATACTGATTCTTCAACAGATTTAATTTATAACTGATGGATGCAAGCTCGAGGGTTTCCAGCTAAATACCTAAATTATAGACATGTCTGGGCACAGCCGTCCCAAACTCACGATTCGAGGAAGCAATCAAATATTAATGATTTATGTCCGCGCTCGAGTGTGACGTGACCACCTAAAGTGCGCGGTGTTGAGTTACACTTTGAGCGTTGGGAATTTGAGAGCTCTAATAAAAGGCATTGTATGGAGTTTAAAATAACGAAGGATAAAAACGCGCAACGAGATAAAATGTTATTTTTTAAAGATAAAATAAAGAAAATATTCTGACCCTGCCTGATTTCAGTTGTCCATTTGGCCTATTTTATTGGTTTTGGCGGAGGGGGGGGGGGGGGGGGGATTTTGAGGTGTTTGTACCAGCTTTCTATGGTTGGTCTGCAGTGCCACGCCATCAAAAATTAAAATCGTAGCCACCCAAAAAAATTCCGGTCGTCATTTTCTTCTTGAAATGATTATTGTTTGAAATGTGGTCGTGCCAGTTTAGGGACAAATTAACACTGCACGGAGCTATAGCTGGTTTTCACATGACGTCACTGAAATTTGAACTACAAAACTATTGATCTTCCTGAGATTTTACTTAAATGATGTATAAGAGCAGCTGAAAACTAATATTCATACAAATTTTCGCTCCGAATGGGTTCTTGGTTTTGTGATAAACTACGCTTGAACTTCTAAGCTTTTGCGTGACGCGGCATTTACATGACGGCTTAGAGAGCTGTCATGATGGTTAAAAAAGTTACTTATTTCGGGGAACTTGGCTATCTGAAAAGTTCACGTCTTAGAAAAAGTATCATTTTAATGTTTTAGAGTTCCTCGAGGGATAAATTCACGCTTTTGTAGCAAAACTCAGTGACAGATGTTTCTGTTGGTTTCCGGCCGCCATGTTGGTGCCCATACAGATGGGCACCAGCATGGCGTCTCCATACAAATCTTTATAAATTTGGGTAAAAAATTTCTCCGCATATCTCGCATAAGAAAAATTGCTGTGACCAGAATTTTGGCGAGAGTCTTTGCATATTTACCTTCTTTCATTTCCCAGATTCTAGACTTAATCTATTGACCGGTTTTGATTTTTATTTTGATCTATTTTGAATTGCGTGACACTGAAAACCAGCAATTCCTGAAAAATGGATCCTTACCAGTAGGTTTTTCATGTAGGGATTTTCAATAATGAGCGTCCCTATCAGTGTAACCCTTTCCTCTTTCTTTTTGTCCTCGTTTTTCGTCATCTCGTTATGGCGCCTTGCGCACTAAATAGCGGCGATTGCTTAGCCAAGTCGTGTCCGCTTAAGTTCCCGTCGCTAATCACTTGAATATTTCAGCATGCGTAGCTAAGCTTTACAATTCAAAACAATCCTCGTGAACGCATTTGGCAGTGAAGTACGTGCTTTGATCACAAATCTCACACAGTCCTGGGACCACTGATCGTGAACTCGATGAGATGAGTTTCTTGAATTTGCTTCCAATACCCGCATACTGGTATGGCTGGTTTGCAGTGTTACGCCATCAAAAATAAAAATCAGAACTATTCGATAAATTAAGTCAAGAAGCTGGGATATGAATCAAAGATGATTGATATATAAACCACCTCGCCAAGATTTAGGTCTGTGCAGTTTTTCATTGTCCCGCTATTCGGAGAAGTGTTTCACACAAATTTATAGAGCTTTGTATGGAGTCGCCATGTTTGTGCCCCTCCGTCGGAGGGACACAAACATGGCGGCCGTAAAGTAACAGAAACATCTGTCATTGAGTTTTGCCATTGAAACGAAAAGTTATTAGTTTAGAGCTCCGACACATTGAAATTAATACTTTTTCTATAGCAACAACTGTTTATTTAGCAAAAACTTGAGCAATAACCCATCTTTTTGACTATTCGAGGGCCTTATCGGGCTGTCATTTTGATGTCACACAACGCATAAACTTGGAAATTCAAACGTGCCCTATTTCAAAATGAGGAACCCTGTCGAGCTTAAACGCTGCAAAACAGCAAGTTATTGAAGGGTCTTACATCTGATGAAACTAAAACTTCAGAAGGATTGGTAATTTCTTATTTTGGAAAATGATTACGTCACATGAAAAGCGGCAATTGTCTTCTTGCACTGCTTTTGCTTCCGCGTGCAGGTACGTGTTATCCCCATATGCTTATGTTTGTACAGCTGGAACTTTGAACGTTGGTCCACGTTCCTTGGTTCATCTGGTGAGAATATTCGACTAGCGATATCGATTATTCCGGTGAGCCAAAGGAATATGTGAATCATACTTAGAGCGGTTTTCAATTGAGTGTCGAAAATAATCAGGCAATTGGTTTTCGTGACTAGTTGTATTGACAACACTCAATTGAAAACCGCCCTGGTAGATCTCTTGGCAGAAAGACATTTGTATTACAGTATACATGAGGCTTGAAACACGCACGTGTCGATTGTTTCTGAAGTTCTCCATTGTTTTCTGTGTTTCTATCTGTATGATGTCAGTCATATCCGATCTGCCTGTTACTCCAATCGGTGGATCAACTCATATAACAAGAAAGTATTAATTTGGGTCTTTTTATCCCTCATCGACTGAATTAACTTAATATTAACAACATCTGGTATACCAAGCGAAACTGGAGCCGACTGGATGGCGTTAAGTTGCTTGTCTCTTATCAGATCATCACTGAAACACTCAGTGTAGAATGCTTTAGTACGAGTAAGGCCTTCCATTTAAGATTGATTGTGGGCACGTATCGCTGCCGGAATCGTGTTTAATATGGTTCAGTAAGTTAGCTCGGTTGGAAAGTTAAGCACGACTTACTTGTTCATGCGAAGAGGTACCGAGTCTCTTGTGTTGGGGCCTCAATGGATTTTATTCTTCGAAGCATTACCATTGGCAACACCTCATACTGATTCTTCAACAGATTTAATTTATAACTGATGGATGCAAGCTCGAGGGTTTCCAGCTAAATACCTAAATTATAGACATGTCTGGGCACAGCCGTCCCAAACTCACGATTCGAGGAAGCAATCAAATATTAATGATTTATGTCCGCGCTCGAGTGTGACGTGACCACCTAAAGTGCGCGGTGTTGAGTTACACTTTGAGCGTTGGGAATTTGAGAGCTCTAATAAAAGGCATTGTATGGAGTTTAAAATAACGAAGGATAAAAACGCGCAACGAGATAAAATGTTATTTTTTAAAGATAAAATAAAGAAAATATTCTGACCCTGCCTGATTTCAGTTGTCCATTTGGCCTATTTTATTGGTTTTGGCGGAGGGGGGGGGGGGGGGGGGGATTTTGAGGTGTTTGTACCAGCTTTCTATGGTTGGTCTGCAGTGCCACGCCATCAAAAATTAAAATCGTAGCCACCCAAAAAAATTCCGGTCGTCATTTTCTTCTTGAAATGATTATTGTTTGAAATGTGGTCGTGCCAGTTTAGGGACAAATTAACACTGCACGGAGCTATAGCTGGTTTTCACATGACGTCACTGAAATTTGAACTACAAAACTATTGATCTTCCTGAGATTTTACTTAAATGATGTATAAGAGCAGCTGAAAACTAATATTCATACAAATTTTCGCTCCGAATGGGTTCTTGGTTTTGTGATAAACTACGCTTGAACTTCTAAGCTTTTGCGTGACGCGGCATTTACATGACGGCTTAGAGAGCTGTCATGATGGTTAAAAAAGTTACTTATTTCGGGGAACTTGGCTATCTGAAAAGTTCACGTCTTAGAAAAAGTATCATTTTAATGTTTTAGAGTTCCTCGAGGGATAAATTCACGCTTTTGTAGCAAAACTCAGTGACAGATGTTTCTGTTGGTTTCCGGCCGCCATGTTGGTGCCCATACAGATGGGCACCAGCATGGCGTCTCCATACAAATCTTTATAAATTTGGGTAAAAAATTTCTCCGCATATCTCGCATAAGAAAAATTGCTGTGACCAGAATTTTGGCGAGAGTCTTTGCATATTTACCTTCTTTCATTTCCCAGATTCTAGACTTAATCTATTGACCGGTTTTGATTTTTATTTTGATCTATTTTGAATTGCGTGACACTGAAAACCAGCAATTCCTGAAAAATGGATCCTTACCAGTAGGTTTTTCATGTAGGGATTTTCAATAATGAGCGTCCCTATCAGTGTAACCCTTTCCTCTTTCTTTTTGTCCTCGTTTTTCGTCATCTCGTTATGGCGCCTTGCGCACTAAATAGCGGCGATTGCTTAGCCAAGTCGTGTCCGCTTAAGTTCCCGTCGCTAATCACTTGAATATTTCAGCATGCGTAGCTAAGCTTTACAATTCAAAACAATCCTCGTGAACGCATTTGGCAGTGAAGTACGTGCTTTGATCACAAATCTCACACAGTCCTGGGACCACTGATCGTGAACTCGATGAGATGAGTTTCTTGAATTTGCTTCCAATACCCGCATACTGGTATGGCTGGTTTGCAGTGTTACGCCATCAAAAATAAAAATCAGAACTATTCGATAAATTAAGTCAAGAAGCTGGGATATGAATCAAAGATGATTGATATATAAACCACCTCGCCAAGATTTAGGTCTGTGCAGTTTTTCATTGTCCCGCTATTCGGAGAAGTGTTTCACACAAATTTATAGAGCTTTGTATGGAGTCGCCATGTTTGTGCCCCTCCGTCGGAGGGACACAAACATGGCGGCCGTAAAGTAACAGAAACATCTGTCATTGAGTTTTGCCATTGAAACGAAAAGTTATTAGTTTAGAGCTCCGACACATTGAAATTAATACTTTTTCTATAGCAACAACTGTTTATTTAGCAAAAACTTGAGCAATAACCCATCTTTTTGACTATTCGAGGGCCTTATCGGGCTGTCATTTTGATGTCACACAACGCATAAACTTGGAAATTCAAACGTGCCCTATTTCAAAATGAGGAACCCTGTCGAGCTTAAACGCTGCAAAACAGCAAGTTATTGAAGGGTCTTACATCTGATGAAACTAAAACTTCAGAAGGATTGGTAATTTCTTATTTTGGAAAATGATTACGTCACATGAAAAGCGGCAATTGTCTTCTTGCACTGCTTTTGCTTCCGCGTGCAGGTACGTGTTATCCCCATATGCTTATGTTTGTACAGCTGGAACTTTGAACGTTGGTCCACGTTCCTTGGTTCATCTGGTGAGAATATTCGACTAGCGATATCGATTATTCCGGTGAGCCAAAGGAATATGTGAATCATACTTAGAGCGGTTTTCAATTGAGTGTCGAAAATAATCAGGCAATTGGTTTTCGTGACTAGTTGTATTGACAACACTCAATTGAAAACCGCCCTGGTAGATCTCTTGGCAGAAAGACATTTGTATTACAGTATACATGAGGCTCAAAACACACACGTGTCGATTGTTTCTGAAGTTCTCCATTGCTCTCTGTGTTTCTATCTGTATGATGTCAGTCATATCCGATCTGCCTGTTACTCCAATCGGTAGATCAACCCATATAACAAGAAAGTATTAATTGGGATCTTTTTATCCCTCATCGACTGAATTAACTTAATATTAACAACATCTGGTATACCAAACGAAACTGGAGCCGACTGAATGGCGTTAAGTTGCTTGTCTCTTATAGTCTCCTTATCAGATCATCACTGAAACACTCAGTATAGAATGTTTTAGTACGAGCAGGGCCTTCCATTTAAGATTGATTGTGGGCACTTATCGTTGCCGGAATCGTGTTTAATATGGTTCAGTAAGTTAGCTCGGTTGGAAAGTTAAGCACGACTTACTTGTTCATGCGAAGAGGTACCGAGTCTCTTGTGTTGGAACCTCAATGGGTTTTATTCTTCGAAGCATTGCCACTGGCAACACCTTATACTGATTCTTCAACAGATTTAATTTATAACTGATGGATACAAGCTCGAGTGTTTCCAGCTAAACATCTATATTATAGACATGTTTGGGCACAGCCGTCCCAGACTAACGATTCGAAGAATCGATCAAGTAATTATTAATGATTTATGTACGCGTATCGAGTGTGACGCGGCCACCTAAAGTGCGCGGTGTCGAGTTACACTGAGCGTTGAGAAGTTGAGCGCTCTAATAAAAGGCATTGTATGGAGTTTAAAATAACGATGGATAAAAACGCGCAACGAGATAAAATGTTATTTTTAAAAGATAAAATAAAGAAAATATTCTGACCCTGCCTGATTTGAGTTGTCCATTTGGCAAATTTCATTGGTTTTGGGAGGATTTTGAGGTGTTTGTAGCAGCTTTCTGTGGCTGGTTTGCAGTGTCACGCCATCAAAAATAAAAATCGTAACCACTCAAAAGAGGCCGTTCTCTATCCGCTGGTCGATTTTCCCCTCCAATGCAAAGAAGGATAGTTCATTTCCCCCCTTTTCTGATTGGCTTGGAAAAATCTTCCTCTTTGCCTCTCCAATTTGAACGATTTTTGCCTTTTTCAACATCTAAGTCAATTTTCGACAGTTCTAAGTGGACTCTCCTAGAAGCTCGCGAGTCTCTTAAGCAAAGTAATGCAGTAGCGCAAAAGACACTCTTGCCCTGATCCATGACATGGTAGTCCATAGCTTTCGTTTTTCTTTGCAGTAACTAACTCAGCAAGTCTACTATGGTATCGATTACATTCCACCGCCATTCCACCTGTCGTGCTGAAAACTGATGGCGTGAATGTTGTTTGCTCTACTTCTAACACACGGCTGGCGTACTGGCGCTTCTTCTCTGTTTCGTGCTGCCTGTATATCTGATCGGGATCCAAATCTCTATAGGAGTCTGCATTCGGATGGCAAACTATGGCATCAAAGAAAGCCGACCTCTGCCTCACCCAGAATCCCCGAGCAACTTTATCCAGCCGGGCATCAGGGGTGGTGTTCGCTCCCCTATTCAACTCTTCTCCTGTGATGTCTTGCAAAACTGATTTGGTTTCGACACCATTGCATACCATGCGGAGCAGTTCCGCCTCCAAATCCCTCAGTTCATTATGGCGTTGGATGATAAATTCGCCCCGTTTGCATGTCATGGCGTGATCCACATTGAAGGTGTCCCCGCACGCAAACACAAGCAGAGGGCGTATCAGGAACTTCCCAGTCGTACCTGAGTTTTGCAGCGTCTCAAAACTCACTCTAGTTTAAATCAAAATTCATATCTCTAATCGGCAAAACAGTAAGCCAACTAGAAGCACCTTTCTGAGTGGCAAGGTCGACAGCTCTAAAAGTTTTTTCCTGAAATCGAGCCGTTCACCTCATCAAGTTTTTGCTTCAGATACTGATTCTTCACTTGTCGCATCTCGCGTTGCACAGCGTGTACTTCGTTTTCCTCTTGTGGCTCAAGCGCCTCTGGTGGCTCAAGGCTTTTTCTCGGATTTGTTAAGCCCATGCCTCCCATTCTCACTGGCCGCGCCAGCAGCGCGCGTTCAGCTTGTGTACAATTGTGACCTGTAATGGACGGTATTAGGGCATCAGCTATTGCGCGCTCCAGAGGTGCAAGTAGATCTTCTCTATCAGGCAGAGTTCTCAGAAAGTACGTCCAGCAGTGTTTTAATCCAAAAGTGAACGCTGCGTAGCAAGCATGGGGCTGCGACGGAGCAAATTCAACCAATTTTGTCACCTACCCCACCGATTATTCTTCGACTTTACCATTAACGTAATGCTCAAGATAGGACCCGGAGCCCAGCGCCGCACCCAGATGCTTCCGTCCTTCTGTGGTGATGTTAACTGCTGTTTCTTCAAGGATGCTCCTAGCGGTCCCCTCCTTATCAGGCCTCGTAACAAGCAAGCCAGCATTTTCGATTTTCCAGTCCGGCTATCGTCAGCTCGTCCCACCACACCCTAATGTTCTGTAGTGATCCACACCCTGTCGCATCATCTGCAAACCAACATTGTTTGGCTTGACTCGCGGCCTGTAGACTGAAGGCATACATGCACATTACTAAGGGATCGCCTTGCGTAGTACCCTCCGCAGAGCTCTTTACCCCCATTAAAAAATAGTCGTCCTGGTGCTCGGTAGGTATTGATTGCAATTGCTGGACAAAGAACCCTGATCTTATGAAGGGCGCCGGCTCGGTTTAGTGTATTGAAGGCGTTTGACGCATCCACTAGCAGCACTGCATCTGTTTCCTCGTCCTGGAATAAACTGTTCATTGCCTGCACTGCTGCCTCACTCCCGGATTTGTGTCCAGCGCAAACCTGAAGCGAGCCTCTCGACTCTTGTATATCTTGTTTCGTCACCTTTGTCACGCACTTTCTTTTTCTGAGTTTTGTTATCACTATCACTACCACCACCACCACTACCACCACCATTATCATTATCATTATCATTATCATTATCATTATCATTATCACTATCACTATCACTATCACTATCATTATCATTATCATTTTTATTATCATCATCATTATTATTATTATTATTATTGTTGTTGTTCTTTTTTTAAATTTTCTGTGACAACGGTATTGCAATTACGTACGTGACTGTTCTTCATTTTGGGAAAATGACTTTGGGTCCGGTTTTATATTTTTCAGGAGGTCAGATTGCGTTTACCTCAAAGTATGGTGGAAACACTGTAACAGGTTTGGTTGGTTCCTCTGTTAGGTTTACTTGGAGCTTCACTGGTGATGTTAATTCAGTCGATTGGGGACTGAAGAAAGCTGGAGTGAATGCCATCGAGAATAACGGAGTATTGGTATCTCTAGACAAAAACGATTCACTGTTAGTAACAGTCTCTTCAGTATACAGTGGACGTGTGAGTGGAAGCGGTGACGTATCCTCTGGTCATGTCATCTTCACGCTAACCTCAATCAGAAGGAGTGATAAAGGATTTTACGGCTGTATAATAAAGCCGACTGACTTTTTTGATCTGCAAAAATTTGACTCTGTTTACTTGGCAGTTAAAGGTGAATATGCTTTTGTTATAACGTTAGACACTAACAGTAGTCAAAATAGGGCGAGCTGCAAGTTAAAATATGCTGTGTCTTGCTCGACAGAGGGAGTGGGGCTGCGGAGGAGGAAGGGCGACGGGAAAATGATACCGTTAGAAATTTGGCTGGCAAAGCTAGCTAGGCTCCTGGATGCCTTCCCTAGATCTGCCACTTAGTAACTTCATTAGTTCCACTTAATGCATCAAATACGACAGGGATTTTCACATCAAGGTTTCCAACATAAACAAGACAGTTGAAATTAGGACAAGCAGCGAAGCATTTTTGGAAAATCTAAATGTGTTTATCAAAAAATTGTGGCGAGATACTGTCTCGAGTATTAGATATATCCTCTCAATCGAAATTAAACTATTCAGTAATCGAGTTTGAGATTTTGTTGTAGTCTCATATCGGTCCGCAATCCGCACGCCAACTAAGTACCAATGAAAGAAATTTATCAAAAGAACTGTCTTTCACCCCTTCATTGAGTGTATCAACGTGAACCGATATTGTAACTAAGTCACTAAACGAAGAAAAAGAAGAGACTGCGATGTATTTCGAGTTTAAGTGATATGAAAAAAGGAAAACAATAGTGGTCCTTACATTAAGGACTTGTGTCTTTCAGTTGCCACCTAGATGTAATTTAGTTGACGTAAATAAATAAGGCATTTTAAATTGCTCTCCATATCCAAAGAAAATAATGTGCCTAAGTTTTTACCCAAAAAATCCGCACCTATGAGAATTTTGCAAACATTTTTCGAAAAATCTCATATTGTAACTGATAAATTCTGATAAAAATTGTTCAAAACGTGCTCGTTTTCGTTACGGGACTTAAGTGGTGGCTTTACCAAACAGTCTAAAACAGGTGACTTTTTTCCAAAGACACCTGATACTTTTGCCATAGCGTCTTGTGCAAAGGGCACATCACAATAACCACGTCGAGACAAGTCCTCCCGTACCGCCTTCGAACTTTCTCATTATAAAGCCATTGCGCCATCATGGATGCCGCATGCCACTCTTGGCATTCCGGAACGGGAATTTAATAAACCATATACAGTAGCGTTTCAATACCACTGACTGTAATATCCTAAAAGAGAACCTGGCAAAATAGCAGCGGGAAGTTACGCCCATATTAGATGGTCTCAACACCCTTGAAGAAAATCCATTGCGCGACCAAGGCATGTACCAGAGCCCCCAAAATCGTGACGCAAAATGTTCCAAAGTCAACCTCTACTATAGCGGTAAGCATGACTCAAAAACCTTTTTTTGTTTGTTTGTTTGTTTGTTTGTTTTTTGTAGAGGCATCAAAGATAAGCTTCTCATCGGTACAGTCAAGCTATAATGAGGGATCAGCGGTCAGTATCACATGTACGGCATCCGGGATACCAGACCCAGATGTACAATGGTACAGAAGTGGAACAGTAAAAAGTTCAGGGAAGAAAGCAGCGTTTCTGACGTTCAGTAGAATACACAGAACAGATGATGGACAGTACACTTGTAGAGCCAACAACTCAGCAGGAAGTGATGAAAAGCATATAACACTTGTGGTTCACTGTGAGTAAAATTTATCTATTTCCTACATTTATTGATAACAACAACATTTCACGGAAAATTACTACTGACAAAATTAGTTAACTGATACTGAGAAATTAACCCTTCATTACTCTGGCAAAGCCCTAACTATCGAAATGTCCGCTCACTAAATCGCTACGGCGGTTAATTTACCTTCATGAACCTCAATTTGATAAACAGCTAAGTAGTTTACTAGCCCTCAGATACAGTCCAACAGTTTCTTTAGAAACGATCGACATAACTTTATTCCTTTACACCATTACATTACTGTACATTGTGTGGTACAATACTGAATTAGTAAACAACCAGATATTTACTCCTCAGTTATTATAGTAGCACCAAAGTTTGCCTTGGCTATAACCTGCTGACCAAACATTTTAGAGGTAATACATCAAACACGAAAGACCGTGTTTGACCCCATTTCCAAACACCGAGAAGAGAGTTGAAAATACGACGCTCAGCGGAGTATTTTTGACCAACCTCGAGATGTTTGGAAATGTGGTCAAACACTGTCTTGAGGCGTGATATATCCTCTCACTCGGAAATAAAACTAAGGAAAAACCTGAGGAACAAACTCGTAAAATTCACCGACACGGTAATGATTTCCTTTGTTTAAACTTGATGAATTATTAATGATTTTAAGAAGTTCCCTTAAATCCAATTCTTACTATTCTTAGATAATCGTTTGTACCGTGTGCAAATTTTCAAGCAGTAGTTTTAGTATTCGCTCTTACTATAAACTTCTTCCTATGTACTGTTCTTATTGTCTTTATAGAGTCATCACTTAATGCTAACGTGATACGTTAAATGTTTATCCTCCGTTGTCTGACTTTTTGTACCAAAGCATAACTTTTCATCTCAAGTCTGGACGAACTACTGTCAAACCTGTATGAAGAGAAAATCCTCGAGAAATGCTCTAGAGTGCGCTTAATAAAGGGAATCTGTTGAAAACAGGCTCCCACGGATCACGTTTTATTACATGTACGTGTCACATACAAAGCAATGACTGAGTAATACTTCTGAGGAGACACTCCTTACCAGGCGTACGTCAAAGTGTTTGTGCTTATTCGATTTCTTTAATGTGAAATTTGGTCAATGCTTTTTACTTGCCCTGCTCCGAGGGTTTTTCTCCGCGTTCTCCGGTTTTCCTCTCTTGCTCTACAATAACCAACATCGTATCTCCAAATTTCAATTCCACCAGAATGGGGGAGCTGCATGAAAACCAGCAAAGGCTGATGTGGCCTCCTCTCTAAGTAGTGTAAATTTATTTATTTATTTGTTTATTTATTTATTTATTTATTTATTTATTTATTTTATTCACTCTAGTTGCGTAAATTATACCCCCAATTCGTCCACGTGATCTAACAAGGACAACAAGGAACGCGACATAAATAATGATTATTATCAGGAGCCATAATCGGGGACGGAGACCGTAAGCGCGCGCCATTTCTAGTATTGGGGTTGTCCCCATGATATCGGACAATAATTCTATTTTTAGAACAAATTGCGCCATCGCCTGAGGCACACGCGCGTACATGCTGCGAGGATTTTTGCGGATGTCGCGCGGGGGAAATGGCGTCCGAAATTCCCGAAATTTTGTCATGTTTTTGGCCCACAACTCAACGCGTTTACATCTGTTGGAATTTTGCTTAAGTATTTTCGTCGTAAGCTGCTCTAGTTTGAGTTCACATATCTTGAAGATTAACAACTCTTCCAAACCACAGCAAAAAACTAGTTGGGTATATTTGGATATCGCAGCGTTTCAGGACTCCAAAGTTTCCCTCCTCTTGCCACAGGCTTGCGAGGATTTCGCCAGAGTCTATCTCGACCGAAAAGTAAAACAAAAAAAAAATAATTGCAAGTTTGAGTTTCGCCTGAATTGTAAGCAACGTTTGATGTTTTATCAAGGCCCAATAAGCGACAAGAAAGTTTATGCCTGTAGATGCTGCTCAGTTTTGTTTGTGTAAAAATAATTGTCTGTTGTCGATGAATAAGAGCGCCCGTCGATGCGTGTTTTGTACAGTCAGTAAAACATGACAAATTGGACTTGCCCACTTTTGTGAAAACGTACATCGAACTCATATAATATCTCTAGTTTTTAAATATGTTTAAGGTTGATAAATATTTGAGAACATATTAAAAGCTTAGCTGAAAATATGTGAATACAGCAGAAATAATCAGCAAAATTACGACGACGCTTTCTTTAATCAACTCGAATAACGATTTTGATTTTTTTTGGTTGAGTTATCAAAACTCCTTGTTTCTTTTATTTTCGCCGCGTAAAGTTTCACTATGTTAAAGAAACACACATGATATTAGTAGCCTTTTGGCGTTCGTGAAAACTGTTGCAGCATCTCGGCACAAAAGACCACGAAATAAATCTTTGTCAAGGTTTGTTGACAATTGAAAACACCAACTCGGACTTGAAAGAGCGCGCGCTACACTATGCAAATGAGTTACTCAATGTACGCGTCAGACTTTCCTTTCAAAAACTTTTGCAAACTCGCCAAACAAACAGAAACCATGAGAAACTATCAAAAACAGGGTTTGGCTATGATTAAGCATTTTTTGGGAAACTCACAAATCAACTCGATACCAGAGTAAAGAGTTTTCTTACATAACTTTTCTTCACAGAACAAACGAAAAACTTACGCGTACAACTAGCGCGAGCAGATATTATTCATTCACAGCGCGAAAAAAAAAAATAAAAACTCACCTTTTCCATTAGCTCAGAGCATAAAACTACATATAAGAGTCCTGGTTCTTATTCCCTGCCTTATTCCCTGCCATCGCTGCGAAAAATCTGCAAGAGAATCTCGCAGCTCTCACCATTTGATCACTCAACGTGACAACATCCACGCGAGAGCCCCCGACACGTGCGCGGATCCGCGCGGATATATGACGTAAGGATGGCGCAATTTGTTCTAAAAATAGAAAAATTGTCCCATATCATAGGTGCGCGCGGATCCCAAGACTTACGGTCTCCGTCCCCGATTATGGCTCCTGTTATTATACATTGGTGTAACCAGCTCGATTTTGATTGGCTATAAGCACGCAGTTAATTCTTGCTTGCTCTGTTTCTCTTTCGTCATACTTACAGACAATAGATTTTATATATGTAGAAGGGACGTCATACCTACAGACATAGAGGATTTTACATGCCTGCGCGTGGATACGAATTTTATCTTCGAGTGTTCAACTCGATATCTCACGAGTGAGCGCAGCAACACATCTAAGTTCAGTTTAAGCGATTATCATGTAAGTAACCATGGCGACACCAATATCCTCAAACGTGAAAGATAAAAGAAGTATCTTTACTGCGCGCGATGAAGATATGATTTTTTAGTAAAAGGAGAAATCCTGGTATTACACTAGTGTTTACATAATAAAATAGTTTTATGCATGCAGAAGTGACGTCACCTAGCACGCAAACCAGTAGTTTGATCAGTTTTGTCATGGCGCAGTCGAAAGCAAGGTTTGCCATACTATCAGAAGAAGATTTAAACTTCCTTCTTGATGATAAAGATGCAAACAGCACCAAAAGGGCCAAAAAGTCAGCACTGAAAGTTTTTCATCAGTATTTGAAGGAAAAGAAACCAGATGAACCTCAAACGAAAGATACGCTTGCGAACGTGCCAAAGCTGTTCTATGCAGAAGCTCGAAAAGCGGATGGCACTTCTTATTCAAAGAGTACGCTAAACAGCCTCAGTTTTGGATTAAATCGGCAATTCAAAGCTACTCGTGGTTTTGACATCATCAATGATTCAGAGTTTGCTGACACAAACAAAGTGTTTAGCGCGAAGTGTGTGGACCTGAAGCGACAAGGGCTGGCAACAGTTGAACACAAGCCACCGATATGCGAAGAAGACCTGAAAAAATTGTACGAAAGCACTGCCTTCGGTCTGAATGATCAAGAAAAGCTTCAAAACAAAGCTTTGTTTTTTGAAGTAATGCTGTGCTTTTGTCGCCGAGGAAGGCAAAATCTCCGTCAACTCGAGAAGACTGAATTTTTGTTCAACAAGGACAGCACCGGAGCACGCTACGTGAGCAAAGCAGCGGATGAATTAACAAAAAACCGCCGGGAAGATGACGAAGGTTAGGTTTGATGTATGAAAAACATGGTCCAAATTGTCCTTCGAGCTGTATCTAAGTCACCTAAATCCCTTAAACGAGTTTTTATTTCAGCACCCCAAGAGAAACGTCTCCACTTCTGAGGATGTTTGTACGACAACATGGTGGTCGGAGAGCGTACAGATGACACAAACTTTGGCCTTGATAATTATCGCTATCATGCTCAACCTCATCCAATAATTGTTAATTAATACTCCTTGAATGGCTGTGAGTTTGTTCCCCCTTTTCCGCAAACGAAATTTCTGTTAAAGAACGTCTTACAATTAAACACTTTCCTGTTATGCACGCATCCTATTTATTGTCTAATCGTATCTGTAACAAAATTTTCGATCGTGATTGGTTCTCCGCACGCCTATTTGTAATGGTAATAGGGCTGAGTGCATAGTAACGACAAGCATGTTTCATAATCATGGATTGTATGGCTTAGAGAAGGAAAAAAATCTATTTTACTATGAATTGATGGTAGAGTTGTGATGATTTTTTAGTTTTAAACTTCAGTAAGTCCGTCTCCTTCGAAATATTTACTGGGACTAACCACTGTGCTAGATCTATGGGAGACTCGCTATGAGCAAGGCGATACAGCTAGGGTTTTTTTTAAGGTACTTGTTAATTTTTTATTATTATTATTATTATTTGCAAAACACATAATTTCTTGCATTATTTACAATACGGTACTCTATTTTGCTACTTTCTCTACAATACATACTCTAATGTTAGAAACAATACTAAGAGATGAAGAGAAGAGATATTACATCAGCAAGGTTCTTATGCGATAATTTTCTGCCACGTTCAATTTAGATGATTGATTGTGAAAACTTCAATATTGTAACGGGACAGAGACTATTATTGATGATTTGTAAGGGTAATTGGACCGAGTGAGGTACAATTCAGGGAGTAATCCCGCGAGTAATTTCAAAATCGGATGTTATTGTAATTTTTCAGACCCGCCCACCATAAAACAAGCCGCAGCATCAGCTGATAAGTCTTGGATTGGTCAAACAGTGACGTTGAAGTGTGTGTCAGATGGTGTTCCTACGCCAACACTCACCTGGTACAAACCTGATGGAAGTCGAATAAACAGCGTCACAGCTACACAGAACACAGTAAATGTGAAGATGAGCGTGGATCCTGATTTTGGTGGTTTCAAGTGCAATGCTGACAATGGACTCACTCCTGCTGATTTCGAGATAGTGAAATTAGAACAGATAAGTAGGTCCTCTTTGTCGTAAATTTAAAATGATGTATTTTGTGCTAACTTTTCATTTCTTTTTTAAGAAAGGCAGTTGTCAAGTAAACTGTGACTTATGGTTTTTCTTTCTATAGGAATCACTCGGTTAAAGTTCATCATCAACTCAACAGAAAGCTTTACGTACATACATACAAACATATATCACCTTTATTTCACCTCGGATTTACAAGAGTAGCTGTATAGCTAATTTCTCCAAGAAAATAATAAATAAAGGAATAAATAAATAAATAAAACAGTATTGATAATAAAAATAAAAATAAAATCGCATATTATATACAGTACAATAAACTACTATTTACATAACTAAATATGTACATAAGTAAATATGTTTGCTTTTAAAACCAGTGAACAGTTCACCCTTAATAAATGAATATCATCTATTTTACTATGAATTGACAGTACTAGGGTTAGGATTTTCAGGACGTAGTTTAAAAGTATAACGTATTGACATTTGCTGGAGAAGTTAATAAGCTCCTTATCAGGTATGCAGGCCATGATGTCCAAACTTTTTCAGCTCTAAGATCATGCATATTATGATTTAGAAAGGATTTCAATGACACTCGGAGGAAGCGAATGAAACATTTTATTGTTAATAGGTGTTGAATTATTTTAAAAGTACATTATACATCCAAAGGCTTTTTTGTTGTTGTTCTCCTAGAGAAGCCGGGCTCCCCAACCATCGCACAGTTATACATTCAATCCACTTCACTAACAGTAAAATGGACTGCACCAGCTGATGATGGAGGAATTCCTATCACAGCGTACCGAGCGGTCATACTAAAGGGTAGCACTGAGATAAAGAATGAGGATATTACTGACCCTGGTACAACAAGTTGGACTGTGAGAGGTCTGGAGATATATACCAACTACATGTTGAAGATACTTGCTAGGAATGCTGTGTTTGAGGGAACTGCTGTGGAAA
Source organism: Orbicella faveolata (assembly GCF_042242905.1). Taxonomy (NCBI): domain Eukaryota; kingdom Metazoa; phylum Cnidaria; class Anthozoa; order Scleractinia; family Merulinidae; genus Orbicella; species Orbicella faveolata. Next base: position 11,119,510 of record NW_028301553.1, read on the forward strand.
AGGCGATAAAGACTAAGTATGAAGGTAAAAATTGTGATATCTTGTCCCTTGACATAAGTGAAATTTGTTACGAGAGTACAGACGATGGCTTGTTTTCTCACGCGCGAATTACAACCGTTACTGTGAACGTGTGATTTTTTTGATAGCCTCGCAAATAGAGCAAACTGTGCGGAAGTTTTAGCGCTTGAGATAACCAGCGATCGATCGCATATCGCCATAACAAATCTCAATCAAACCAAAAGTCTGTGCATGTGCGGTAACACCACAATTAACAGCCGTTCGAATTAATAACGTGAGAATGATTTAGTGGAAATTTAAATTTCTTTTTCGATAATGATAACTGATTGTGGTGTTCTGGTTATCCAAGGAGTCCCAGTTTGCTGAAGAGATAGGTAGACGACAATAAAAACAAATCGTTGGGATAAATGGCCTCGAATGTGACGAGTTTAACTGAAACTAATGCTACAAACAAAGATTAAAATCTCTTCAGAAAAGATGGGGTTAAAACTTTCGCCACAAGCCACAACAATGTGGCAACCCCACCAAGACGCCGGCGGAACTCTCGAAAGAAAAGGCACACTGAGCAGTGGCGCCACAGCCCCTGACTGAACAGCGTCACTGAACGAAAATTACAAGTTATGTCTCTTAAAGGCGAGTAACAGATTATGCTCGTGACTATCACTAATGGAAAACTGACGTGCATATCAGGTCTCAAAAGATTACATTACGAAAGCTTGGATACCGTAAATCCTCGAATTAGCGCCCGTGGCGCTTATTTCAAATTTAGGAGAGACAGAGGGCGCTTATTCGAGGGGGGCGCTTATTCGAGGGGGCGCTTATTCGAGGGGGCGCTTATTTAATTTTTCCTAAATCGTGGCCGGACATGATCATTTTTTGAATACATCATCTGCGCGTAAACACCAACACCGTTAGTACTTAACGTGTTCAACGTGTTCACTAAACGTGTTCACAAACTGAAACAATGTACAAATCTAATACTACACGACGAAAACTATACATCCTTTGTTGTCTCATTACTCGTCCACAAAATGGGGGGGAGGGGAGGGGGGCGCTTATTCGAGTTGGGGGGGGGCCTAATTCGAGGATTAATAGCCCGGAAACAGCCCTTGTCTGACACAACCGGGCGACAGTATAGCCGAACATAAGTCTTACTACAAAGACATGACGCAGTTCTTATATCAAGGAGATCTGGTTAATACAAACTTTAGCAATGCTCTAATAAAGTATTCCCACAAAGTTAGAGGGTAAATAAACGGCAATGAAGAAGCAGTCCAATATCTGACCTTCTACATTGACCCGACTAACACTATAAACAATCGTGACACCAACTACGCGAACGGGCTGCGACAATAGGGCGTAGACTTGCGATATGCTAAAGAGTAACTTATCACACTAGGAGGCGATCAAAGGTCCATACGCTAATTGTAAAACAAACGGCTGAAAAAACCAAGCACTGTGCTGAACAGATACGCTAAAAGGAAGTCAGCCAATGAAGAAACAGTCCAATACCTGACTCTCCACACTGACTAGACTGCTGTTAAACAATAAATAACTATAAAACCGATGGTTTAGTCCCGAAGGTTACCGAGCAGGGACAAGTTTGCGTTCAAAGGTAGTCAATTTGCTGTGTGAGAATAAAACAGCCAGCCATCTATCGTCTATCATCATAACAAATCTCGATCAATTCAAAACTCTGTGCATACACAGTAACACCAAAATTCACATCCATTCGATTTAATAACGGAAGAACGATTTTTCAGAGAGGAAAATTTAAATTTATTTTTTGATAATGATAACTGATAGTGGTATTTTGGTTTCCCAAGGAGTCCCAGCGTCAGCGACAATTAACGATCTGCCAAATGAAGTAACAGATAATACTATCACTCTGAAGTGGGACGAACCGCAAAATAATGGAAGAGTAATCACACAGTACACTGTGTACCAAAGAATAGTGACTGATGGTAAGCCAGGAGAGTGGATCAAGCTAACGACAATTACAGATGTCTCAGTGAGGCAATTACAAGTTGAATTGAAGAAAGGCGAGGTGAATGAATTTGTGGTTACTGCAACAAACGAATTTGGTGAGAGTTTAATAGAAGATGGAAAGATTACGAGAGTCAAGGCAATCGGAGGTAAGTTCTATATTAAACTAAACTGTCTATTTGTCAATGAAATTCCAGAATTGCTGAGCTTAAAACGTCGCTGAAAGACCAGGAATTTTTAGTTCATTAGTTCTGATGTATCAATAAACATGTAGGTTGCGGCCATTCAAACACTAAGGGCTCATTTTCGAGAATTGTTACGCGCTTCTGAACCCAATTTTTCCACCGAATAGTTCATACAACAGTGATTGCCCCTATTATATGGACTGGCACAAGGATTTGGGCTTTCAGATTTGCCGAGAACATTTTGGACAGAAACAATCCTTTCTTCAAACACGATTTGGTTTAAAGCAATAGATTTGCTTGTGGGGTCGTGTATCTAGCTAAAAGTTTAAGAAAAACAGCAAAATGTACAGTAATAATTTAACTTTATGTTGTCAAATAACTTTATTTTGTTAAACAATAGCGTACGATACGTCTCATTGAGCTCTTAATGGAAGTCCCGGATTTAATGGATAGTTCTGGCTGACCAATACCTTTGTCTTCATATTTCGTTCGTTCGTATATAGTGTCACCGACAATAACCAAGAAAAGTAAAAGTAAAGTAATTGTTGTCGAGGAAAACGTACTGTACTTGGTGTGCCAAGCCGAGGGTTATCCCACACCCAGTGTTACTTGGAGGAAAAATGGCAAGGTGCTTCAATCAAACATCAGCAAAACCGACTTCATCATTGACGACACCAGTGAAAAAGACGCTGGAAAGTATGAATGTGAAGCATCTAACTCTGTAGGAACAGTGAGTTACACTGTGGAAGTTACAATCAAAGGTAAATTGCTCGCGAACACGTTTCAATGCAATATTGAGCGCAATGTAGAGAAGGAATCTTCCATATATTTTTTGAGCCACACAACCATGCGGAATTGTTAAAAGCAGCAAGAAAGTAGCAATCATTTATCTATATATCTATCAATCCATCCATCCATCCGTCCGTCCGTCTGTCTGTTCTTCCTTCCGTCCGTCAGTCCTTCCCTCCGTTTGTCTGTCTTTCCGTCTGTTCTTAATTATTAAATGTGAAGGAACAATTAGTTACAATTGTAGGAATAATTAGTTACAACTGGAAGTTACATTCAAAAACAAAATAGCTAGATCAAAAAAGGATTGCTTTCTAGCACGTTTCATAGTAGCGAACAAAATAAATTGTTTGAAAGAGATAAGCAAAAGGACTCTTGCATCGTTTTGTACAGTCATGATAAAACTGCGGAATTTCTAAGAACAGTCTCTAGGAAGCGGTAATCAGTACAAATTAGAAACTATCAACAACTCATCAACTTCTTTAATTCGTGATAAACAATCTTATATTTTTCTGTCTACTGTATCTTGTAGGTTCGTCGTGTAACGAGACAACTCTTCACATTATTTATATCATTGTCATCCTCGTGTTGTTGATTATTATTCTTATTCTGATTATCGTCCAACGGAGACAGCGCAATGGTGCGGGTAAGTTACCTTTTGCTTAGGAGTTGCATATTCTAATTTTCCGCGTATATTTAGATCAGATGTGATCTATCATTTTTTTTGTTTTCTAAAGTAGATGAATTCAAATGAATTCTCTGTTCACCCTAAAAACATCAAACTTGGTCAAATGACCAATTCCAACGTGAGCTTTCATATGGTGGTGTCTGTTTCACGATTGGAAATTTGAACCAAACCCCGGTTACCAGTGTCCATTTTCGAAATGGCCAATATCAATCATCAACTGGTCTGCATTTATAAAACTTGACCATATATCCCTTGCGATGTAATTGGTCGGAGCTCCATGCATGCATACGCGGTTATCGAGTATTGTTGCATTATTTAATTATCAAATGCAAAATGATCTCTTCCTGAATACACTGGAGAAATCTTCAGAGAATTAGAATCAGCCAAACGTTCCTTCGTGATTGCGCCAGGCCATGAATTTTACTGTAAAAAAAAAATGCTTACCGATATTTTTTTGTTCTCATTTCAGTGACCTCAAATACAAATAGGTGAGTTTCCCTCAGCATTACAGAAACAAATCATTTTTTACAGAGATCTTGCTGTTAGTTATGACGCCTATAGAACTCACCTTACACGGTTCAATCACCATGTGATTTTCCCAGGAAACGCAAAAAACCTCCCCAGTAGCATTGAATCATTTAAAACACCGTAAGATGAGGCCTACAATGCACTTTGTATTTAAGCTCAGCTTGTGCGGATATTTAATCTTTGCTTCTTACATACTATCTACATGTATTTGCATGTAAACGGCGATAGTCGATAATCGTTGTCCCTGTTAAAGTTGGAAATCAGCAGAGATAGACATTAAGAATGGTTACTAAGAAATACATTGGTTAACGAAGAAGAAATGCAGTTTGAATGTAAAGACCTTGCAAACACGTTGATTAGTTTGGTAGCTCCGGTTTTTGTTTTTTGTTTTTCTGTTTTTTGTCATTTCAGTTTTTAGCATAGCTCTTTATCAGTCTATGTTTCAAGCAACATAACCAAAATGTTCTGTAGAACATTCCAAGTATTGAAACAAGCGTTGATTTATTTCAGGAGAAAAAAATGTGCAGAGTGTGGCGGAGAGTTTGTTGTCCTGGTAAGTAAATTAAGAAGGTATATAAGCAAAAAACATGCGAAAATAATGGTAAACATCACAGGTGAAGAGATAGATATAATTACAAGTTAAAACTAAGAACTAAGACTACATCGTTTATCGTATGACTGAGAAAATAACTTCATTGTGATTGGCTGAGAGCAGGCCAATTGATCGTTAATTCTTAATTTCCACGGCAGTGCAAATTAACCCGCACGCCTTCGCAACTTTGGAAATTCTTTTGGAAATTCTTTTGGAAATTCTTTCAAATTACACTCAACTAAAGGCTCGTGCAATTTTCAGATATTTTTCAAATACCTCTTGCATTGTAAATACGTAACTGCACTCGCATTCATTCAATTACCAATACAAATTTTCTGCACAAAAAAATAATAATATTACAAATGCAGTTCAAAATTTGAAAAAGTAGTTCATGATACTATGTATTTTTTCAAAGTTTCAGTACTTGCTTTATTCAACAGTGCGTTAGAAGATTTAGAAGAAAATGTTGTTCGACAGTAATTCATGATCAAAACCAGCACAATAATAAACTCTGCAAAGTTTCACGTATTTATTGCCAATACCTATGCCTTATACCATTCCTTACCAGAATCCTCTAGCTGTGAAACCTGACCAACAGTCCTCTAGCAACAAAGCGTCTGGTGACTCCGCAACCTATGCAGCTCCAACCAGGGGAGACTACATGCCTCTTCACCCTTCGGGACGAACCTGGGAAATTAACCGAGAACAGGTCAAGATAACTAAAGTTGTCGGTAAAGGAGCTTTTTCTCGAGTTGCCAAAGCAACAGCGTGGAATGTAAGCGGCAACGAGGAGCACACAACCGTTGCTGTCAAAATGTTAAAAGGTACGATTAGAAATTATGAACTATCGAAGTGCTTGATCTAAGACTAAAGATGATGTTATTCAAGCCAATTTTTAATCCATGTCACTCGAGACAACTTTCGATGCAACTTTGTCGCGGTAGCAGCGGTATGTTACACGAGGGATTTTTAATGCAACATGCAAACATCTCACAACAATGTTGCAAGTTTTTGGATCGCTTTCAAAAACCTGTTAAAAGTCGCCCTGTGCGCCATAATGCACGACATAGATTTTTAACGCAACATTGTTGCGTTAAAAATCGGCGTTTAATATCGGCTCGTGCAAAATCACCTTAAAACAAGATCACTTGTCGATATTTTTGTGGTTTTTTGTAGCGAATGCTCCAGAATCAGACAGAAGGGCCTTGCTGTCAGAACTTGAATTGATGAAAAAGCTGAAACCTCATCCTCACGTGATCAAGTTGATGGGATGTGTTACTGTATCTGGTAAAAGAAATACGGATTAGATATAACTGATATCACACGTATACACCCAGCAGTAAGTCTAATGGCCAGAACACAGCGGCTGGTAATCGAGCCTACCAAAACTTTAGTCATCGACGTAGCCGTTACCAGAACCTTGGCCAGAAACGAAGTGAAACTTCTAACGCAAGCTGACGATATTTTATTGTCTTACGAAGGCAGCTGAATGACAAACAGGCAATTGTAAGAATATAATAAGCCATTATCATCATGTTTTCTTCGATTTCAGTAGAATTACGTCATCCATATCTCTCAGGTATTCAATCATGGAAATTATGGCTACCAGAACTCAAAGCAGCTTCCATTGCATCTGTTTCTCCACATCCCCCTTGCTAAGCTTTTCAGTGTTTGCTAATATTTTTTTCTTTTTAATTTCTGTTTCTTTTCCATATTTCCATAGATCCACTTCTTGTCCTTATTGAATATGTGCCTTACGGTGACCTGCGGGGATACTTGAGGAAGAGTCGGGGGCTCAACGACACGTACTTTAAAGACCCGGATGTGAAACCACAAACCAGTCTGACATCGGAACAGTTAGTGAGGTTCGCTTGGCAAGTTGCTGATGGAATGCTTTATTTGTCCTCAAGAAAGGTTTGGTTGCTATGCGATATTTTCAACTTTATTATTCATCTAGTTAATTCTTTCTCTTTCTCATGGTTAGTGCGCTCGCCTCCGGATCGAACGGTCCGTTTTGAGCCCTGGCCGGGGACATTGGGTTGTCTTCTTGGCAAGACACTTTACTCTCACAATGCCTCTCTTCACCCAGGTGTATAAATAGGTTTCGGCGAATTTAATGCTGGGCGTAACCCTGCGATGAACTAGCATCCCATCCAGGAGGGAGTAGAACTACTCCTAGTCGCTTCATGCTGCTGAAACCGGAGATAAACATCAGCCTGATGGGTCACTCGTCTCGTATGCAGACTTAACCTTATTGTTTCACTACGTTTCCCTGAAGCCTTTCGAGTTTCCTTCATTCACTGAAGGGGATTGTGTGGTCTGTTTTTCCGGTAATAGCAGGTAATAGCAAAGAAGTAGGGCAGCGGTAAGCATAACTTTCTTTCAGATAATCCATCGCGACTTGGCGGCCAGAAATGTCCTTGTCGGTGAAGGAGAGAAATGTAAGGTGACAGATTTTGGGATGGCGACGAATGTTCAGCAGGATGATATCTGCACCAAACAAAGTCGGGTGAGAGTTTTCACGAATTACACTGTCGTTCCGCCACATGTCTAAAATAGAATTATGTAATTTCTTTCTATTGCTTTTATTTTTTTTTTCTTGAACAGGGTCGTCTGCCCGTTAAGTGGACTGCTTATGAAGCTTTGTTACATGGAACATACACAACACAAAGTGACGTGTGAGTATTAGTGGTGTACAAAGTCCTGGGTTAGTAGGAGTTCAAAGGTATTTTATCACTTATTGTAGAGTTGTTATATAAAAAAGTGGTCATGACGGTACTTTGACGGAAATCTCACGCTTGCTTGATTAGAACTAAGTTGTAAAAGAAGTACTTACGACGTCAACTTCTATAATATTTATTAGTATCTGTTCCTCGCGTATCGTAACTTTATATAACGAACCTCTTTTCTCGCAGCTGGAGCTATGGTGTTCTGCTGTACGAGATCCTCACTGTAGGTAAGGTGTTTAATAAAATATTTTCATTTCTTTTTACGTTTGGAGCTAAATCCAAAAACAAATTTAGAATGCTAAGTGGAAGATTGCGTCACGTGATGTAATTACACTAATCGTGTCTAAGGAAACAACGTGGTAAATTTTGATGTCCGCTCGCACAACCCAAGGTGTGACTGTTGGTAAACATACAGTCTCAGCCGTACCTTGTATCGTCAATCACAGTAATCAATAATGGAATTGCGAGGCTGAGTATTCTAGGAAAGAGTATGCAAAGACTATCCCTTGTCAGGAAACGGAGGATGAGTATAGGTTCAAAAAATAGCGGTTACAGTGTACATGCAAACATCCAACACACATCAGTTTTCCTCTAAAATGAAGTATTTTATTTCAATGTTATGCATGTTAGAAACACCACGTTGTCTCATCTACTAGGTGGATCTCCGTATCCGGGAATTAACGCTCGGCAAATCGCCAGGAAACTACAAGATGGATTCAGAATGCCAAAACCAAAACATGTGGATAACAAACTGTAAATAAATAAATAAATAAATTTATTTCGTCTCTCATAATTTTAGTGTGTAGTATCAATGTATACTGTTAAGAGAACTGCTATATTTTAAGCGAGCCAACAGAGTGAGAGTTCCATTATTGTTTACTGCCTCCTTCGATCGTTGTTAGCATCGCCTAAGTGATACCTCAAAGTGCCCGAATGGTCTAGTCCTATGGTCCTATACCACACGTGTAGCGCAGTTATGGTAGAAACAGCTACTCAGTTACTTCGGGCAAGATTGGTCGTGATGACGAATCACCCAAAGTCATGCTGATAAAGAAACTTTTTTGCCGGGTCAATATTTGATCATTTCTATTTTTAAGTTGATGTCTAGATGCCAAGAACTGACTATTTATGTACTTAACGTCACCACTGCATTGCTATGGCAACTCACGTGTCCGTTCACCAAAAGTCCATGAAGTATCAACCGTTTAATTTCAAGATGAAATGCTCTTTCGAAACCTCTAATACTATGTAAACCTTTTTTCCCTCGTTATTTATTAGATACCAGATTATGCTCAAGTGTTGGGAAGAAAACCCAAGTGCTCGACCAACCTTTGCCAAGCTTAAAGACACAATGAAAGAAATGGAGGGAAACCACAGGGTAATGCATCTGGAGATACAAGCCTAGAAAAAAGGGCCCGAAAATTGTTATTTTCTTTTACTCTAATTTTGTTTTGTTTTGTTTGTTTTGTTTTTTGTAATTCTATTTTATTTTTATTTATTTATTTATTTTTGGCTATTCTTCTTCTTATTAGGTTCGTAACCGTTAGCAAGAGTGACAAGTTTCTTTTGTAAAGGACTGATAACTAATAACATCATTAAATGTTTTCTTTTCACAGACTTACGTCAACCTCAAAAAGTATGACGACAGTTTGTATGCAAATGTTGAGGATCTTACAGCTGAATGACTGTTTTACCTGCTTGCTTTGTAATCTAGATGCTTTTGTCATGTAGACAGCTACCGTGTTATTCCTAGCTTAGGACTCGTTTTTTTATAACTTTATTAGCCGGGTGAGTGCAGCTACCTTATCCAAGATTTATCACCTCTTATATGCAGCTTGGGGGAAGATTGAGAAGCCGTGACGAGGGCCCATACAGACTTCCCTTCCCTTCTAAACCTGTAACAGGTTAAAATCCCACTCAGAAACAGTGCGAGCTGCATTCACTGGTTTTAAAACCGAGATTTTTCAGGAGCTTTTTTCCGTTGATATTATTTTCTTTCTGAAAGGCGACTATTTGAATGTCTTTTTTACTCTGGAGCTGAGAGGTTGCAAACTACTGGAAAAGACCGTTTTTAATATTGCATTCACGTAATTTTAACCCTGGATAATTAAATGCTAGAGTAGATGCGTTAATCACTAATGACATTGTGTACACGAGGATTGATCTTGTTAAGACCTAGTCTGTAAATGCTTTTAGCCAATTTCAATTGCACTGTGACGATTCCAGGTTTTACCCACAAAAAAATGGATGCATGAAAAATCGCTTGAGTGATTAAATCATGTTTAAGCAAGAAGTTGTAGCCAATTGTTGTAGTCTAGATTTTGGATCATCGCTATATTGAAAAAGGGCAAAAATATACTTTTATAAACAAATTAAAGCTTTCCCATAAGAAATCATTTTAACTTTTTCTCTGACTCGTTACTAGTCCTGCCTGTCAAAAGTTATGCTCGACCCCACCATTCCGCGCGCGCCTAACAATTACTTCAAAACGAGTCAAACGGTTTCGCTATCAAAACTAAGATGCCTGCTGACACGGCCTGCATTGGTATGAATAGGCCATTTTCGAGTTACCTGGTGCCTCTGTTTCAAAACGAGTCCTCGTTCAAAACATCATGAAAATGAGTTTGATTTGCTTGAAAATGAACTTGTAGGCGGAACTCATTTTCATATTAATGGTTTCGCACGTGGACTCGTTTTGACACAAAGGCAAAAGGCAACCCGGAAATGGCTTATTAGCTGGTTATACCATACACTATATGCTATATAGTTTAGTTTCAATCGGTATTTGTAAGTTAAGGGTCATTGCATTTAGTGATCTGAACTATTTCTGAGTGCTGACTTTCAGGAACTCGTCTAAATTATAAGGGCGCTTTCAAGTTCAACCAAACATTTATTCCGAAAATTTCCAAAATGGGTACCCAACTTTTCCTGCGAATGTCTCTGGAAAACAGAGAATTGTTAAATATCCGAAAAGCGAACATTCAACCGAAAATTCTGCAATTTCCGAGAGGAAAATCAAAAGGAACGGAAATTCCCGTTACGAAATCCTCTAAAGTTTGGGTCTAGCTCACAAGGTTGTCCTTTGCCACAGGAAATTTCCAGAACTTTTGACCGGAATTTTTGGTCTAATTAAAAGCGCCCGAGAAGTCGGCGCCTTGTTCTTGTAAATTCAATTTTTCCGCGTGTTGAAAATCAGAGGAAAATCAGTATTTTCTCGTCGGTATGAAATATCACGCGAATTTAGGAGTGTGCGTATGCTAATTCGTCCTCAACCAGTTGTGTTCTCAGTTCTCTGATGAAGACCAGTCACTGCTACTTTCGTTCTCAGTTGTTCGTATTGTTCATCACCTCATGGCAGACCAAGTACAAGCTGGCGTCTCTATTTCACCAGGGCTACAACTGAGGGCTATTTTAGATGCACCAAAGCATGAGATTTTGATCGCTGTTAAGTGTCAAATCAAAAGACTCCAGAGCAATTTAATAAAAGCTCTGTCGGATTTGGCGGGTCAGATATGACGAAAGGACTGAAATAGGCAGCACTTTTTGCCAGTGACTCAGAGAGTAAAAGACATCTGTGAAGCAAAGGTATGTTCCTGACTAGAAGAAGTAAACTTTAGCTAACACAAATCGGAATTTGGTTGGGCTAACCAAAAACATGTTTGTGATTTTGCCGACGGCGACGCTTCCAACACGGCAAACTTTTCATGTAACCCATACATTTATTATGCATTCAGTTCTTTGTTTAAACATTACAATAACCGCAACAGAGTGCCACTAAACGTACTCGTCGTATTCTACAGAGCATTCACTTTCCTTCCCACGCCCAGCTGACTCGATCTTAGATTGTTAGGTCTTTCCATTTATTTATTTTGCATGTTTCTGTTGGTTTGTTTGTACTCTTGAGCCTTCAGCCTCCAGTAAGTACGGTAGCAAACTAGAATTATCTTTACTGTTTTTTGCTTTTCTCTGTTTGCCCGTGAATGCAATATTTGGAGGGATTTCCGTATAACTCCATACACTTATTATACATACAGTTCTTTGTTGAACAAAACAATTGCCGACGCAGTAAAAATCTTTTTAGACATACCGGAAACCAGTCCGGCACGGCTATCAAATTTGATTACCGGGACCAAAACTATTAGCCAATCAAACATCAAGTTTAAGTTCACGTGACACGTTATCATAACAACCATCTCCATTTCAATATGGCGGCCACTTCTCTGCGAAAACATCTCAGCGTGTCTAAAAGTTCAACATTTGATTCTGGTTTTTCGCTACAATTAAACACAAGTAAGGTTTTGAATAGGAATAGAAACAGGAATAGAAATTTTGCCCTAGGTAAATTAAAAGACTAAGAACAATAACAAATTGGAACCTGAACAGCTGTTATCGCAGTTATCAGCGGTCTGACGTTAAAACGACTCTTGTGTCTCGTTTGTATGCCTTTCAAAGTATTGCTATGATGCAATTGTCATCTATCCTATCAAAGCCATTTTCAAACATAAACAAAGAGTCTGAAGAAAATACCGTTTAATATTTTCAAATACCTCTTTTCGCTCCAGAGATACTCAAGGTTTTAAAATTGCAAATTAGGCAAGTGAAACTTGATTAACTCAACCAAAATTTTGACCGATATGAAGAAAAAGATATCTCAACCAATTTGAATCAGAAATATACTGAGCAGTACTGAGTCTCCGCAGATGTGTTCCACAATATTAACTGAACAGTTTTGTTATCATATCAACATACTTGGTTCCAGACCTCCCCAGCTATTAAGCCTTATCTTGTCATTATTGGTTCCATTTTGATATTTTCCAGTAACGCCTCATCTACATCATGCGGCAAGAATATTATGTTTGGCTGAGTTATTGACCTGGTTTAGTTTATTTTCCAAGCTGAAAATCACTAAAATATCGAAAAAAGGTTGGAGGCCACTGAAAAGGAGTGAATGCCATGGGAAAAGAATTTTGTTAGGCTATGTGTTGCTTGTAGATTCGGTTTACCCGTTTACCAAGTTTCAATGGTCTCTCCGGCAAATTGACCGAGGTAACTCTATTTATACAGTTAATACAATCTGTTGATGACATAATCGATCTCCCAATTTGCATGACTTAAATATTTCAGAACTTGTACATTTTTTATCTTTCGTGGAATTCGCTGATACCCCCTAAAGTTGCAAGAGGTAGAAATTTGGTGATACTTAAACCAAAAGAATGTTTCACCGAAGATTCAACATGCTATAAAAGCTATTGCTTCGCGGTTATCTTTAATGCGAACTGGAAATTCAACTATGTCAGCCGATAAGGAGTAAACTGGATAATCAAACGAGTCACAATTGTAATCAGATCAATTTAATGAATGAATTTCTTGATTTTATCTTCCTCCACTTCCTGAAGTCGATTATTGTCCACAGAGTTTCTTATTTTTACGATTTTTAAAGTCTACTTGCAAATATCTTGCCCTGATTTAGACACTAGCACATCTGAACATCGGAGTAGGTCACCTTCCCCTCCCTCTAACAGACCACTGTCTTTACACAGTTCCTGTGTTAAATTTCCTGTACCCCTACTCTCACATCCTTTTGAATGACATTTTGTGTTCAACAAATACAACGACATCAATAGCAATAAGTTTATTTGTACTAAAACAGGAAAAGCCAAATTACTTTACAAAAGTTGGATCCTAATCCTGAAGGTTGGTAACAGGACAATTATTTCGATGAACGTGAACATGATAAGCGATAGTAAAACCTAGACAAGTATAATTAAACATCAAAAAAGATGTAGTTATTTCTCACAAATTATTTTCATTATATTTGTAATTCTTTTCTTTAACTTATTTCTCTCAACGCATTATTCACTTACAACATTGATCATGAGAAGTGCAACTGATGACATGCCAAAAAAAAAAAAAATGAAATGTTAAATCTATAAGTTTAATTCAGTTTAACAAAACAGTCAAGCTCTACAGAGCGAGAGATTAATTTAAGTACAACTTTCAAAATTTTGTTGACAGAAAATCTTTTCCAGTTTTACTGAATACGCTATATACAGGTAGAAAACTTTTAATTGTTGTAGAATAAAAGTTCTAAAATGACAGCTACAAAATTGAAGCAAAATGAATCTTATTTATTTGAGACAAATCTAATAATATTATTAATAATTTCCACTTCAATATATTTCTTATGTCACATTCAAAAGGTATTGATATGATGTTTCTTTTAGCTTCAACTGAACCTTAAGCCATTGACTATTAGTCATATTGAAACTGATTACTTTATTGCGTTTTTCTTTTCTTTTATCAATAAATGGCCAAAATCTATTACTACCACACTGAACATAAGTTAGGTACAAAACAGTTACCATTATTTTCAAACAGTCCCTGGGTTACATCAGACCATGGGGATGAAGGGGTAACACCATGAAGAAAGTAAAACCTTCCAGACTTTCAGCGACAAGATATCAATTCTCATCAAAATTGACCATCGTCAGACTGGTCAAATGGAAGGCAGGAAATAAACATTGTAAATTGGTTCAATTTCTTTCACATAACACACTTAACATTGACCACAACAAGAGGTCGTTACACTGTCAATAAAGCTGCAGCAACCTCAACATAAAATTCCCTGCCTTGAATTCAAGTCCACGCGCTTAATTCCGTGTTTCCCTAACTTGTGAAAACATGAACAGAGTCACTATACCTGAACAAATCATAATTTTCACTCACGAGTAAGTAAATATAACAAAATAAGTAGTTGTAAAAAAACCTACATCCTGTTTTTACTTTCACTGAAAGCCGCCGTAACCTTTTTCTACTTTTAAGGTCAGTGCTGCTTAAGTTCAAGATAAATTCAGAAACATCTTTTGCAGGTCTACATGACAAGTATAATTAAGCTTATTTAAGGGTGTTGGAGAAATAGAGGATAGTGAAAATCTCCGACTCAAATTAAGATTAAACCTTTTTAGTCACAGAATCAAACCTCAAGTCACTCAGGTCAACTAATGCAGTTGTATTGAAATTTATACTTCTACGGATCATGTAGTGTGGGAGCATTCAAATGAAAGCTATTGAGCAGTGCTCTCACGTGGTACTGTTTGTTACGCTGCACAAGGTGGTTCTAGCTTTGGAGTCTATGGATGAAGCCCTGGTGTAGGACCATTTAAATGAAAGCTATTGAGCAGTACTTTCGTGTGGTACTGTTTGTTGTGCTGTACAAGGTGGTTCTAGCTTTGGAGTCTGTGGATGAAACCCTGGTGTGTGACCATTCAAATGAAAGCTATTGAGCAGTGCTCTCATGTGGTACGGTTTGTTACGCTGTACAAGGTTGTTCTAGCTTCGGAGTCTGTGGATGAAACCTTAGTGACCATTAAAATGAAAGCTGTTGAGCAGTGCTCTCATGTGGTACGGTTTGTTATGCTGTACAAGGTTGTTCTAGCTTTGGAGTCTGTGGAAGAAACCTTAGTGTGTGACCATTCAAATGAAAGCTATTGAGCAGCACTCTCAGGTAGCACTGTTTGTTATGCTGTACAAGGTGGTCCTAACTTGTACTTCAGGAGATGAAACCTTAGTGTGTGGCACTAAACTGAAAGCCACAGTTTGATTCTGCCACGTGATGCTGTCTTTTCATGCTATGCAAAAGAGGTTGGAACTCTTTACGGCTTTGGATGAAACCCAAGCATGTGGCCATTCAAATTAAAACTATTAAGTTTTTACGTGTTATGATGCTTTTCTTTTAAAACTAAAATTAATATGGGAACATTCATCAAAAGTGTACTTGGGCACCATCGGGAGTAAAAGTACTGCAAGGTTCACGTTCTAGTTGACATCGCGCCCAATCCAAGGTCTCCTTCCCTCATGTGGTCACTTGGCTCATTACTGACGATACTGTCGCTAGGCGGTCTGACCATCACTCCACCAGTGAAGGACAGTTCACCATTTATGTTGATCATATCTTCATCGCTATCTGCTGCTACAGTTTCCCCCTGCGTGAAATGAAACCCGTGAGCATTACATTACGGTGGAGCAAACAAAAGTCTTTAACAGGGTATCTGCATAATTTCATAATACAAAATTCAAATATTATGTGCACTTTTCTTTCAAACCTCGTTTTTTCTTTTGTTTTTTTTTTTTTCTCGTTGTTCCAGGCTCGAGGACATTAAGCTGCTTCGTACAAAATTACCAACCATTTTGGCAAAAAACAGTATCTTCTTGTGCTGTTTTCCTGACTTCAAAGTCTGATGAGCGCAATGTTATCAAAATCCGGCGAGCTAACAACGATTTCACTTAAAAACTACAAATGTGTTACATCTTAGAAAATAAAATCAGAATTTAAACGAACCTCTTTCAAGATTTAGAAAACTTGTCAAATGACAAAGAACCAACACTAGAAAAGTTGTTTAATGTTTGTTTAGCTATCAAACCTGCTGCACCTTTGGTTCAGGTGTTCTCGATAGACATCTGGCTAGGGGACCACAACAATCTGGCAACGTTTGTGTCAGTGGTTGACCATAGTTGGTAAAAATAGGCTTCATAAATGTGACATTTGTCAAGGAAATGAACGTTAAGCAGTTTCATCATGGTGTACATTTACATTGATTTCATTTCATTGCTTCACGCTTAATAGTAGGCACATTACCTCAAGATAATGTTAACTCTTTCTTTCTAAATAACAATTAGATTATGAGTTCGAGATTTCTATCGCGTGATAGTTGATGAGGTCGCAGAAGGGTTCATGTATCTCAGTCTGGGGCCAGTTCAAAAATGTCTTAAGGCTGCCGCACACCAGCCGATTTCTTGTCGTGGAACTGCAGATTTTTTGTCGGGATCAAATCGGGTTAAAATTTATCGGGCCATCAGCTTGCCGCACACTAGCCGATTTTTTGTCGCTTCTAATCGCGTTGAGGCTTGGGCCCGAGCTATCCAAAATCAAGATGGCGCCTGATTTGTTGAGGCGCGCGAGAGCCCCGACAAATTGTCTTGGTCCACCACACACTAGCCGACAAGGCCCGAAAAGACGTTTTGAGATCTAGCACTGTCAGATATCGCCCGGCAAGCCCTGATCTTGTCGCAGACTTGTCTGAATTCACCGCACACTAGCCGACAACTGAAGATTTTTTTGTCAGCCGACAAAAAAATCGCTAGTGTGCGGCGGCCTTTAGATACAGGAACACAGTGTTAAGGCACTTAAAAGCTCCAATGACACAATTGCCAGCCTGTGTATCACAGTTGTACATGTAGCATTGATCCATCAAACCACATGAACTATGAAGATTTTTCTACGAATAACGCAGCTCTGTGTTAGCTAGCACTGTTCTTACTACGTTCATCCAACCACATTACTTTTGAAAGGATATTTGACATCAAAGTCATACCACTTTCTAAAAATCCACGCCCTTTCATAATGAGACTGCCTGGATCTAAGAGTACCATCTTCGTCCTAGAAACAAAACAATCATACATATATACAGTTTAGTTTTTACAACGCCGTACGCAACTTGAGGTTAAGGGAAAAAGTAGCTGCTTAACAGGATAGATGAATTTTTACTCGTTTGTCTCACGATGGAGTCACTTTACGATGTAGATCTCCATCGCGAGACAAACGAGTAAAAATTCATCTATCCTATCTTACACCACGATGAATAGTAGACACATCTTCAATAACTGCTTAATCTTGACAAGCGTGAGTTGAATGCCAAGGTAGATTATACTGAAGACAGATTATGAGAATGCATAACAGATTATGCAAACAGATTATACGTTGATCAAAATGAATAAAACAGCAAAGGGGTGACTTTGTAACAGTTTAAGTGTTAGCATTAAACATTTGACTTCTACGGTGTCTTTCTTCCTATATTAACAAATATAAACCAGCTGTCTCTAAATCATTCATCATTTTCAAAGGGTATTGATCGCTATATTTTCATAACTAACATTGTACAAAGACAAAGAGAAGAGAAAGCCAAAGGTGTTTATGTATGCGAGTATATCCTTTTCCATAACTGATTGTGCAGCTCTCAGTGAAATGAGCAATTTCAGTTATGTTCCATACCACATACGTATTGGGAAAAAAACTCAAAAGTTATGGGGGTTGTTAATCAAGTCAAAATAGGACAACGTGTACATGTAGCTTTCCTTCAAAAAAGTGTTTTTTCTTCTCATTATAACAAATATTAACAAATCTCAGCCTTTAATGACTCACTTGAGACCTGCTTGGGCTCTATAGTGGTACTTCACGTTTACGACTTATAACGTTTTTAAGACTTTTAACTCTTTGCTGTGTGACAGTAAAGGCTTATTAAAGAATTTCGTATTTCGACAAGGAAAGAACCTACAGTGCTGACCGAGACATAGTTTGATTGCTTATCTTCTTCTTCAGGATCCACTCCAACCCTGGAACACAAAATTAGTAACGTTCAAATAAATCGCTAACCAGTGGTGTGGGTACGCCATGTGGATAGCGTTTTATGTAATTTGTTCTTTCAAAATAAAGTCAAACGTCTATTAAGCGCTTAAAAGAGGTTGACCTTTTAAAAGAGGTAATCAGAATTTAGCGCGATATGGGGCAAAAATTGAACAAGAAGAGAAAGTAAACGCGCAATCTACATTCATTGTTCGTAACAACTGCAACGCGAAGTATCAATGGTTGCATGTTCTCGGGGGTGTACACACTAGCCAACAGGTTTTATAGTAATGTTGTTCATTTTAAACACGAAGTGAGAAAGTCAGTTATGGTCGTCTGTTATTTTGGGCTACGAAACTTAATTTGGTGAAGCATGTCACTGACTTTTGTTCAGCGCCAGCCTAAGTTCCTCGTAACCATAAAACTGTGCTCCGGTTGACCACCTAATGCAGCACGGTGACAGTTTAACAGAGGTGAATTACAATAAAATTAGCCAATTGGGAAGTATAAAAGGTGACCGCGGCCACTTAATAGAGGTGACCGCTTAATGGAGATCAAATATACAGTAAATATGGGAAGCAAAATTCGGGAATTTGAATAGTAACCTATTAATAGGGGGTGACCGCTTAACAGAGGGCCGCTTAAGATCATTCCACTGACATAGAACGTGGACTGAGATTTTTGTCAAACTTTGCTTATTGATTGTTTATATTATAGGAAATTAAATTTTGAAATAAAAATGAGGGGTCCCCGTGTTCGTCTAGGAGCAACAGCACCTTGTTCATAACCAATAAATCCTTATAATAGCACCATGACTATAGTCACGATTACTTGCTAAATTCAAGTTCCCGACGATTGTTTCTTATTCTACTCTGAATATTGGTCCATAGTTATTTTACATAGAGAAATTTATTACTCAATTCAAAACAACAGCAAAAAATGATAGGTCACCGAACTCGTTTTCGAGAAAATGACGATTTACCTTTATGGCGAGGTCCAACCGTAAAGAAAAAGCCGTCTTTTTTTAACGCGCGCGATAATCACGCGTGAAATTATGCGCAGTAAGGATACTGGGGAATGACCTTAATAGTGGTTTGACTGTAGTACAGCATTGTCATGATCACCCGTTTGAAAAACTGTGCCAAGGTGTTTCAGGATTTCTACCGTTGCGGACCTCATGTCAAGGAAAAGTTCGCTAATCACTTTCTAACAAAATTGCGACCAAATATCAGCCATTCTAGTGAATCATACAGACGGTAAATTTTACTTCGCATGAGGTACCGGTAATTGTGTAAAGAGTTTGAAATTAAAGAAGTTGCATGTGACGTCAGTCACGCAACGCAGCGCAAACAAAGCTATTAGTCACGAGCATAAGATTAACAAGCAACATCTGACATCTGAGCAGCTAACAGTACTGAGGACCCACGAATTGAATTCAAATCTGTGTTGTACGGCTTTTTACATGTAGCTTTAAAAGGAAAATTGCGAGGCAAGTTGCAAGTAAAATTGTCCTGTGCAACAGCAGCTTTACTGCAACCTACGTACTTTCACAATCCAGATCCATAAACTGTGAATCTCACCTTATTTTTAGAAAAGAGAGCACTGACATAGTAGCACCTCCATTAACTATAACAGTTACTAAAACGACGATCAGCACTGAGGTCAGCATCATTTGACGAGGAACTGACGCTGTATTGCGCATGGCCAGAGCAAAGGCCACAGCACCTCGCAAGCCTAGCATAACAGACAAAACAAAATGGTGAACAATATCGCAATCATTGAAGTAAGATTCTACACTCAAGCCAAAGGAGCCCACACCATCAAAACTTACTGCAACAGGTTATTAATTCTTCAACCGAATGTTGACATCCCACTAAGAGATTTAGCCTGTCATGGAGGACATTACAAGGGAATATTATTAAAAACGCTTTAAGGTCATTTGCATTTCAAAAGATTCAATACACAGGCTCTTATTGCAAGCTAGTTCTAGTTCAATTCGAGACTATGAAAATAGCGTATTTTAGTGGCACAATTCGCCACTTCAGAAACCAGAAGAAATCTGGAGTCTCATCTTGCAGTGGCTTGTGGGATCGTTACTGGGTACAATATAGCTGCATGTGCCAGCTACATGTCTTTTGTTTTGTCGCCAGTGGCAGGCCCATAAACCGCTGCGAGATGAGACTTGCCCCAGGTTTCTTCGCGTTTCAAAAGTGGCGAATTGCCACTATTGGATGTAACGTTACAGCTGGTCCACTGCACTTCACCGCAAGCTTTTTGTATACTTCTCTGTCCAAATTTATTGTCGGTACATATTATTTTATACTACTGAGTGAAGCAGAAAGCGAAAGCGTGGAGTATTTTTCCCAAGAACATGACTGAAGAAGTAACGAGCCCACAGTACTTTCTTTGTGCTACACTAAGACTGTTCTTTTCCAACTGACCTGCAAAGACCATCATGTGCTGAAATCTGTAGCTAATCTTCCTATGCCTTCCCAAATTCAGTAAAAATGACAATGGATAAACGTTAAAAAGTCTTCCTAAGGTCATGGCGAGCTGAAGATGAAACAGTTAAGAAGCAATAGCCAATAGTAATCTTTATACCGGCCTGGTTAATATCGCATACTCTACATACATACAAATCCTTTATTAAAAGTGTCTGGTCGTTCTAGCGCCAACGGCACGAATTAGGGAAGCAGATAATAAAATATAATATTGTTACCAATTATTTCAAAAACTTAAAACTTAAAACCTTAAAATCATAACTTACAGCATTGTTCTTAAAACTACCTCAAATACAAAATTATTTACAATTATTAATAATATTTTTTATACAGTGAGAACTAAGTTGAGCATAATTTACAATCCCTCCCACATCCCTATAAAACAGCTGACATATCCTTTTTCGTATCATGATTCTAAAAGCTGACAAAGATTTGATGTTCCTTTCCTGTTTAATTAGTTTCGCTCATAGTGATGGCCCTAAGTACCTGATAGAGCGTTTCCCATTAGTGACCGTATGTAGCCATTTTCATTCTCTTTACTACATCATTTATAGGACTGAATTTGCTTTTTCTCAACTTTTTCTTCTCACATGACGTTATGACATCATATTTTAGGAAACATTTTGTGTTGAAGGTTTGAAGCACTTTAGACTAGCCAAGGGCATTTGGATCTATTGTCAAAATTTCTTTGACTTTTGACTGAGAGTGCTTACTGTAGTTTATCCTGTTTAACCTTCAGTTGGTACAGTGCACATTTATAAGTATGTACAACGTAACAGTAATTTTGGGGAATTATCTCTGGAAAACATCAATTTTGAAGTCACAACTCTTTTACACTTTTAATGGAGCATAAATATTATTATTAATATCCCTTTAAATAACTTTTTTTTCCTCTCATCAAATGACAAACAGAGAACTGACCACAACTGGAAAGTGCATTCTAACTCATTTGTCGTTGTCAATTGGTCTTTTGTTACCCTGGGTGCCAGGTCTTTTTTTTTGGGGGGGGGGGGGGGGGGCGAAGTTGCGATTGCGAGCGGTGAAGCCGCGATCGAGATCATAGCTAACCGATCTTGATCATGGCTTTGCCACAAAAACAAAAAACCCTCTGGCACCCAGGGTAATCTTTTGCGGACACAGAAGGCCATATCTACATGTACAGTGTAGAAGTTACATACTCGCAAGACATAGTTTGGAAAACTATGGAGAGAGACTGGTATTTTGAATGTGAAAACAGGTTATTGTAATTAACAGAAAAATCAATTATTAAAAGTATAAGCCATTTTTTTTTTCCAAATTAAGCTGTATAAATGTATTTGGGACTCTTAATTGGTGACGATGATTAAAACTATTCATCAACTACTATAATTAACTGAATATTAATATTGGTTGGGTTAAGGATACAAATGTCCATGCTATAAAACCAATATTCCACTGGTGATGTTGAAATGTGAAGAGTGATAATCCCATGTATGAAAATATAAAGCTCTCTGCTAGAAAATTTAATAGTCCAAATGTCTGCAAAGAGATGTATTTAAAATCAAGGCTACTGTTAAACTGTAACGAATTGATTCTGCACCACTCTTCCAGAGTGTACCCCTCCCCACAAGCGAAATGAAATAAATTAAAGTACCTCCCCTGGAAGGTGTTTTACTAATAAATAGTAATAAGCATGCCTGCTTGAAAAAAATGCTCCTTCTGCTTCCAAATTGCATTATTAGGGGACAGTGGACTAAGTTGGCATGAACTATACCTAGTTAAGTTGTTATTTAATCAGCAGAAAACGGTTTCGTGATTCATTTTATCGTTTTAATTTAACTCCATTAGTGGGAGAAAAGATTTGATCATTACTTCACAGGCTGTAAAAGGAAGTACTTCTCTGTGCCTTTAAACATATACCTTTTACAGTACGTTGCACACACAGTACAGCTATACAGATTGAATGCGATTGCATCCACAAAGTGTTCTGTTTTGCAGACTCTTTTATCAGAAGTTGCTCAATAAAAATACACACCACTGCAGGTCTTCTTGCTAATTTTGTTAGAGCTATACTGTTTCAATTGAGATATTTCTCTGTACAGTGTTGTACTTTGTGAAAAGAGCTACTTAGACTAGTTAGTACAGTGTGATCTTAAGTGTCATGCTAACAAAAAAATGACTGATGACGGCATATTCATCATGATTCATACATGTAAGCTATGTGCTTTGCAATTTCATAAAACACAACACTTACACCAATGAGGGCACTTTCTTTTAAAAGCACCTTATTATAATATAGTTTGAATTGACTACAGTAATTGTTCTACCATGACTGCTGTTCTCTTATCAGCTATACTACTCACTATCTGTGGATAGAGTAGCCTACATTACATGTAGCAGTGTGAGGTTCTTAAAAAGTGTATATATGAAGGAAATTTAGAAAATTTTTTCAATGATTAGTACATTTATTACAAATTAGACCATTAGATTATTTTCTCTGGATTTCAATGCGTGGTAGCTGACTTGTGTCATCTTGAGCTATCGCGCGACAGAAACCTCAAGCTCATAAGCTTATAGGGCTGCAATGGGTGCAAAGAGGTATCAGAATGTTATCATGCAATGCAAGCACCATAGTCTGAAGATAAAGAAAACTTGATAATGATAGTAATGAAAGAAGCAGTGGTGGCTTGTTAGCAGTACCTGTTTGGTGTTATGTTTCGATTCTTCTGACAAGTTGTTGTAGGTATAATGTGCTTGAGAAATTCCACAGAAGAGCACTGCAACAATCCCTACACAGAACAGCAAAAACAATATTAACATAGAAAATAACCACTAGCTCAAAAATGTAAAAAATATTGGGTTTAGAAAGTACCTGTTAAGTTAGCAGCCTCTGCCATAAGAAATGTGGTCCATGACAGCAAAAAGAACAAAGCAGTCTCAAGGAGAGGGAAGTCTGAGATTTTAGTGAGTTTTGTCACCTGTGATAGGTTTGGTGTAAGGCATTATAACTTACATTTTGCTGACAAATTCACACTACACTGTATGTAGAATAATTTAATTATTGAGACACAAATACATACACACAAAGTGTGCTAATATAAAGTAAGGACGTGCCTCTGGTTGCTTATTTTGCAAACCATTTTTCCTACAAACACTGAACACACACTGTTCAATGCCAACATCATGTAACAGTTATATCCTGGATAAATACTTGACCTCACTACATGTAGTTTTTATTTTTCATGCTTGAAATACGTGTATACCAGAAGTGACACTTTCATCATGTAAGCACCCAACTGATGAGCCTCAATAGAGTATGCCATTAACTTTTGTATATAATTTATAATGTGTAGTTCCAGAAAATATCCATACCTACCCCATGGAAGGGAATTTTTCTAAGTCCCCCCCCCCCCCCCCGCCCCCCACCCCTCTAGAAATTCCGATTGAGCTTCATACATTTCTTTAAATTTTTTGGTCTTACAGAACCCCCACCCCCGGGAAATTCCAATCCCTTCTGTGGGCGGAGTATGGATATTTTCTGGAACTGAGCAATACAATGTTGTTGAGTTAAGTCATATTTCAATTTAATAACTACTACTGTATATTTCATCAGCCTAACCAAAAACAGCTCCCCTTTTATACTGTGTAACAGAAAAAAAGAAAACACGTCAAATTTGAATACTTGCCTCTTAAGAAATCAGCAATATTTAGTTATTTTCTTAACAACTACAGTATTTAAAAGGATACAAGAGCTGTTACAAGACCCATCACGAAACCAAGAAAGAAAGAGCCTGAAAAAACACCGATGAAAACACCCACAGATTCAAAAAAGCGATCAGCTTCAAAACCACTTCCTGTGTTATCAAGGAGGTATGTCTCCACCGACCTAAAAGAGAAATCAATTTGTAATCAACATGTATACGTACATAATTATGTCATCAATAACTATTTTTAAGCAATTACTACATCAGTCTCTGCCAACTCTTCCGGATTATCCAGGAGTCTCCCGAACACAGACCAAATCTCCCAGTCTCCCGTACAAGTCACCACATCTTCAAGACAATACGAATTAAAGTGTATAAAATACATTTTTCAGACATATTTTGGCGAGATTTAGGCATTTTGGGGAAAACATTTTGGATATTAATTTTGATGCATTTTTTTGAGATTTAATTGGCAAATCTCTACTTGGAGCAACTTTTTTAGGGTCAAAAAAAGGTAAAATTGGTGCCCTACCGGATTTTGATTTTTTTGGTTTGGCATCTCTGTTACTATTTAATTAATAATTCCAAATAAAAAATCAAAATATTAGATTCATACTCCTACAGAACATTAACTAATCTTTGCTTTCTTTACATTACATGTACTTCTTTTTGGCAAATTAGGGAGATAATGGCAACTATGGCAACTAGTCCATTTTGTACTGTACAAACACGTTAGTATAAATTCTTAAGCACAAGGTACACTGTAATCACACGTGTACAAAAAGTTTGTGTGAGTTATATAGTCATGACATATATTTTGCTGACAATTAGAATATCTATAACGACATTATATACATTCTCATCCCCCAGAGGCCACACTCCTTTTGGTCAGCACCAAGAATTGCAACTACCCGGCTGGTCCAACACCAAAAGTCCACGATTCATGGACTTTTCGTCAAATCTGGCAAATCTGATTGGCTGAGAATACTAAAGGAAAACTCTGCCCATGCTCACAAAATCGGGTTCGGTCAGAGGTCATGATTCTTGGTGCTGACCAAAAGGAGCATGGCCACTGGGGACGAGAATGCAATATACACTGTATAGCAAGAGTTACATTGGCCAATGGTTAGTGCGCTACAATGCAGATCTTGAGCCCTGGGCAGGATCATTGTGTTCTTGGGCAAGATACTTGTCTTTACTCTCAAAGTACCTCTCTGATAAACCCTGGCATGTGTAAATGGATACTGGAAAATTTAACCCCAGGGAAAACCTTCTGATGGACATCCAGGGGCCCGTTTCTCCAAAGCCCTGGAAACTTTTCGGGCCCGCAAAGCTATTTTTAGTTCATCTGCATCTAAAAGCAGAAAGGTGTATATGCCTGAAACGTCTTGTATGAAGGGAACCTCTGTTCAAATTAAGGATATGTGAACAAAACAGCTCTGTAATCATAAGGTTCGAGATTTTGCTATCAATAGCTTTCAGTACAAAAAGTTTTTGGGACCTTCAAGAGACAGGCACCAGGGGACAACAATACTGGACAACGTTGTATATTGTGTATCTTACCTAAACAGAACAATAGCAACAGCATCATTCATTACACTTTCACCAAACACCAGGGCATACAGATCAACATCCACATGCAGATCATGGAAAATAGCCAGCACTGTGACTGTAAAAGAGAAACAAAATGAAACAATCACACTTGTCAGTATAGTTTAAATGTACACATGACACCTCACTGTAAATGCTAAAAACTTACCTGGGTCTGTTGCTGATATTAAAGCTCCAAATAACAGGCATTCCAGAAAATCAAAATCCTTGTCTGTTGGAGCAAACTTGGTGTAGGCATACATTGTTGCCCTACAGTATTAAGACAAAAATGATTTTAATGGTTGACCTAAACATGAACAGTGCAAGCACCTTGTTAATATGCTGTACATATATCTAATATATATACTGTACACACAAAATCTACTGTATGAGCACTGTATGAACACTGAAGGGACAGCCTATCAATAGGCAACAAAAGTAGTAACACAGTTTGCTAAATTGAACTTGCTAATTGCAATATTTTAAATTTACATTTATTTCATTCTGTTTACACCGAGAACCCCTTCCCCTCCCCTTCCCCTTTTCAATGTTGTAAAGGAGAGGCAAGTCTTAGCGACAGAGAAATCCAACATTGCTTTGGGGGGGAGGAGGAGGAAGTAATATCATAGAGGTGAGGGGCAAAATTTGTCTAAAGTACTCTAAAAATAGCAAAATGTCTCAATGCTTGTGTTGCCCAATGTAAAGTGCACACCATGGTATCCCATCATGGACATAGCATACATTGGTGTCTCAAATAATAATGATGTAAAGAAGTACAGATTATATTTTGTTGTCTGTTGCAAGTTATACTGTACTAAAGCATTCTGCAGTTTAGCTGTATGTCAGCCAATGCATTGTTAGTGTGATGGCCAATGCGATGGTGGTGTGTTGGCTGATGCATCATTGGCAAATTGTCAGCCAACACATCGGTAGTAAGTTGGTGGCATGTCAGTGCATCAGCAGATGCTTTGGTAGGATCAGAACCTTTACCTTTAACAAAGTTCCATATCAAACGGGTTCCTTCCCTTACTACAATTATATGGTCTTCCATTTTTAAAGAAAATATCGTTGTCATCATGGGAATTTTGCCGGGTTTCATTTGCTTTTTCTCTAGTTTACAAAGAGCAAAGAGTAGTTTGTGTTTCGTACATTATCTGGGTGCCAGTATGCAGAGGTAAGGTTACTTGCAGAGGTATGTTACAGGTGTACTTGACTGTGTAAAGTTCAATGGTACGAAGTACAGAACAAAACACATTGAGAAGCAACTCACCCAAACACCATACAAGACACAGTGGTTCCAACAAATGCATATGTTAGAATGGCACCAATGTTCCTGAAGAAAAATCGCTGAAAGATTTCAAATACATGTACACAGATTAAATCCAAACAATAATAATCATTGTGAAACGTATTATTAATTATTAATAAAAAATGCATTTCACATTGTGCCATGATGTTTCACTTTGTTGATCATTTAAAGGTGTGATCTGGGGGGCTTTAACTGAGCAACTTGAGGTCAGCCTAGTTTATGATTCACTTGGCTACATTATGATTCACATTTTGGGTTACATGTATGTTAATAATAATTAAGTTTGTCTGTGCTTTGTAGTTAAACACATTCTACATAATGACTCTAACAAAGAAGTAAGAAAGCAATTAACATGAAAATTGCACAAGTTTGAGTAGAGGTGTTGGAAATCTTATAACACAACTCATGAGGTGTGGGATTCATGTAACCCTCAACTGTTTGCAATGTATAAATTTCTTCTCTCAGTCGGGTTGATACTTGAGTTGTTGAAAAAAGAAGTACATTTACTGCAGTTTAAATATTAAAAATCAAAGCAAGTTATGTTTTAAGTTTCTTCTTGTTGGATGTAGTACACTATATATATATGTAGAGGATATATCACTTTTTACAGGGTTTCAGGTATTTGTGTTAATTATATAACTAATAAATTTTAAAGTAGAAAATACACAGTCTTCTGAGACAACATTGTCTTGCATCTAATGATGATAGCAATTTAAACTAGTTCTGAAGTATGTGAATGATCTCTGAACTATCATTTCACATTTAACCTTAGGGCTGCAGCTTTGTATTTCTTTAATTATAACCCGTTCATTATAATATTGAAATCATCACCTTTTTCATGTCATATCCAGCATAGAAGATAATTGGAGGTAAAAGAACATAGAAAAATATCTCAGGGTCAAACACAGCCTGCAATAACACAAACAATAGTGTATTAGCCATAATAGAAACTGAGTTTGTCATGTCTAAAAAATGTCTACATGTACGTAGTTTACACATGCACACAGTTCAAAAAACAAAATGTGCCCCTAATTGCAGGGATAAGAGATTTGAGGTGTAGGAGGGGCATATGGTTCAATCCTCCTTTTTGTCCAGTACCCTAGTTGCACATTTGTGGGTGAAAATTGAAATTTTTTCTTTAGCAAGAGTGAGTACAAATAAAGATTTGATAATGGGTCACTGAGTATGGGATATTTTAAAGAAATATCAGTAAGTTGCAAAAATCAGGGGTATTTGTACATGTATATTAATTTAGCAGCTTGGATGAGTTGCCTCTTGTAGTCACTTGTGGGACCATTACAAAGGAAAATACAGTGAAACCTGTGTTAGGCAGACACCCTCAGAACCCTTGCTAGTGCCGCTTAATACAGGGTGTCCACTGATAACAAGCTCCCTCAGAATTTTTTTTAAAAGGGTCATCTCAACATTGCAGGTCAGTATTAAGAGACCTTGAAAGAGACAAATAGCATTCTCATGAACAATCAATAACTCTGAAATAATGTATTTCCATAAACAATGACAACTACATGAGGTAAAGCGATTTAAGTATACATTAACAGTATCTATATTGATCCAATCATGCGAAGGTTCACAAAATCAAACAAGAACAATAGCTCTGTAAAAACAGAACCAAATAACAAAATATTGCATTTCTGTGACAGCTCAGTTTGTTGGCAAAGTTAAATGACCAATCTACCAAAACGTGGACAGAAAAATCATGCATTTTTTTTTTTTTTTTTTTTGCAGTGTCCATTTGATACAGGTTTCTAACAATAGAAATGACCATAAAAGTCAAGTTTAAGGTGTCCACATCCGCTAAATAGAGGTGTCTGTTGAATACAGGTATTTTTTACGGTGAGTGTGGAAAAAGACAAATGGGACTTGCACTGCTGTCCGCATAGAGGGTGTCCACTGTAATTTAATAAATGACTTTTCATCATTTGTTTTCCTCTCATAAATTGGTCCCACAACTGACAGCATGATGAGACTTGCACAGATTTCTTTTTCTAAAGTTTTATCAGCTAGAGTAATATGTACCTTCTGTTCCAGTTCACTTTCCTGATCATCGTTAGCTTTCAGCACTTCTCCAGTGAACGAATATGAGTAGTTGTGTCCATTCATGACACTAATATATAACTTCTTAGTAGCACTGGTGATGGTGCAGTTGGGTTTAGAGATAGAAAGCCGGTTTTCTCCACCAATATATTTTATGAGAAAACCAATTATCATACCTTGGAAAATTAAAAGCAGAAAAAACCAATTGTCAAAAATTAATTCACACAACAACAATTTTTTTATTGAAATTATGATGCAGATCACATTACTAACAAGCAGAGGGAAAAAAACAGCATACATGTTCATGCACATACATGTAGCTTTTCTTAATAATCATTGTCTAATTAATATAAAAAAATTATTTTTGAAAAGTTGTTGCATGGCATATTTACAATGTAGCTCTTGCAAGAAACAAAGGACAAAGGACACTGCAATCTAAAAATGTTGATGGTACTGTACTTTTACAGCAGGGTTCTAAAAGAGATCCCCTGATTTGTTTAATAATTATTATACTGTAAGTATAGATAATCAAATGGGGATAGGTGATTTCATGCACATTTTGTCAAAATTCTTATAATTTCCTGAGCCTTTAGGTGGGGGAAATTATTGGAATTTGGAAAAAACGCAAGTGAAATTATTTTCTAATTTCACAAGTATACCATTTGATTACCTTTGAATATCATGGGTGACAAATTACGCTTCCAATCATGGGCTTTTGACTTCTGGGCCAAATGTTGCCATGGCGATTTTGTAATTTCACACCTGAAACTATGAATAAATGGTGAAATTTCTGGCCAAACTTAAGGAGTAATTTGTCTGCCATGATATTATAATTTAATAATCACTAGGCATGGTGACGGTTCATCACAATAATGGTTTTCAGGACTGCCCTAACATGAAAACGTTTCATGTATGAACAGGCTGGCAGCTCTAAACATATAACACCAGTATTGAGTGTTTTTATTTTTATTTTGTCCGTTTGTTTGTTTTTCGATTTTGCGTGATCATTCGTTCATGTTGTCATGTCTATGTTTGCCACTCGTATGAGACCCAAGTTGCAGGTGAATGATTCAAACCGATCCATAAAACAGCAAACTAAACATTCCAAAAACAAAATGCACCATGAAAAATGATCAATTTGAATCACGAGTTAACTTTTCTTTTCATTTTCTAGAAGTCAGGCGAAATTGGAGGCCTTAAATAACATCAAATGCAATGAACTGGAACTGCATTGCTAAAGTTTTGACAAATTCCAGGCGAGCCACGTGACCTCTCAACAAATTCAATCAAGCACTTTGCAATACGAGACAAATATTCAGCGGAACACTACTGGAGCGACCAACTTACCATATATCATGCAGACACCTGTTTCGTGTAGAAAACGGAAGCGTTTGACTTTAAACAACCACACAGTCAGGACCGTAATAATCAACAAAAACATCATAACTAGCAGAAACGCCGTGTCGATCGCGCTGTATTTCTTTTCTTTCTCGGCAGCCGCCTTCTCACTAGCTCTATCGGCATCTTGAATTTTTGTTTCCGCTATTACCAAAGGCAAAACAAGAAGAAAACAAAAGCTCACGAACAGCCTCCCATCAGCGGCCATTTTGATGCAGAGCGCCCGGTGACAGGACTCGATTCAGTCTCCCTGGGTCAATCTGAGTCCCAGGCCTTGCACCTAGGATCTGCCTCAGCGGGGAGCTGTAACTAGAAAATGAAAAAAATTGCTCGAAATGTAAGAAGTTGCCAAATATTGCCGAGCAACTTGTGGAATTATAGCCCTAGTTTCTGTATTATATTTTGCAGGCAGAATTATTTGAATTCAGGTGTCAATGGGACCACAACTAATGAAGTGTCCGTAATATACGAAGGGGTCTAGGAGCGAGGTGTTCGTATGGAGAGCGGATTTTGGTAACTGACAAGTTAGCGTGAGACATTGTCAGTGCATAATTCTCGTGGTTTGACAGGCGGACCATGCCGACCATAACATAATTCTCTTTCATTTGCAATATATTTGTTTTCTTATTTAATAACAACACCCTTACTACGCACGGCAGTACTAAGTAAAATGACGCTTAATTAAAGTATTTTCATTTTATTTCAGAACACTCAAAAACGTGTAATTACGCTAGCCCGTCGCTTGTACCTTCAGCATTCTGTACCTTCAGCACTGATTTAGAACAGAGACGTCTTCGATTTTGTTAAGAGGGGTGGTGGCGGTCGGTCACCCCAAAACACAAACCGTGCAGACTGAGTACTTTTTTTCTTATTCTTGTTTTCTCATTTACTTTTAACGCGCAGTATTTTTGGTTCCAGTTACAAATCAGTGTTCAGTTATATATCGGAGTGTTTGTTATTTATGCACAGGCAGCGCGAGCTAGGAGTACAAAATTTACGTATGTAAAGTAGGACCCATATATCCCTGGTGTCCTTATAGCCTAGGATTAATTTTTTTTAATAAAATTGCCTAAGAGCACTCATAGATTTTATATCTATATAGTAATGAGTTCAGTCATATCTGGAGAGGAATTGATAAATTGACTCCATGATGCAATTTTTTGTAAAGGATTAATTCCCCTTGATTCACGGACTCAAGATTGCTAAAATTACTGCTTTAGGTGAATCCAGGACACATCAGTTTTGCGCTCCTTTTGGGATAAACATGGATCTAAACAGGTACTGAGCACAGAAAATGGCATTGTGAAACTTTGTACTCGATTTGTATAGAAAAGCAATATTTAAACCCTTGAAACCCTCTATGGTATGTGAGGTTCTAAGACTGGTTCTGGTTCTCTTAATATTCTTAATATTCTACGAAATTTATGACAGACATTTTGCGCAAGTTGAGTAGAAGATTTTAATTTAAATAGTATAAATTTCTACAAGCATTTTTGTCCTCCAAGTATCCTAGAAAAGTTTATTTTTACAGGTTTAGGATTAAAACTCCTTTGGTACAAGTAGACAAATATGAAAGGAGATATATTTTAGTTTAAACAAATATCGAAAGCTTTTGTATAAATTAAACTATCAAAAATTTAGGATACTCAAAATTCTGTAGAATATTTACGAAAGGATACTAAGGGATAAAAATGATTTTAAAAAAGCAAACGTAATTATTTTTCACGACTGCCCCAGGTTTCCCTTTCTAAAACACAATATATTTACATTTTCAACCTCATTTGATATTACTCCACTTTAAAATAATTAGTTGCATGGAACCTATTAACTCATTCTTTGCTGGTCTGTTTGGTTACTCAAATACGAAAAGCAGAAAAGAAAAACATATATCAGAAACAACAAAGTTGACAGACAACTGAAAAGTTTCGAAATGTTAGTTAAATTGCTGAAAAATTGCATCTTATTTGATAGATGCTTCCCCCAATTGTTCATTTTAAATACAGTATAAATATGTACATTATTACACATGCTAGAAGTCCAAAACTATAAAATTACTTCTACATATTTTACTCAGTTTGTTGCCATGCAAAAACTATGAAAATGTCATCTAGAAATAAAACGTTATTCTATATAATTATTTGCTGACCAAAGACCGTTTACAGCTCAACTGAACGGAAGTTTTAGCGACCTTCACTTACTGGTCAGCGGTGACCAGCGGAAGCGAGAGTCCTTGGTAAAATATTAGATCCCAGTCTTTTTAAGTACTACACCGTTGTGTCTGACACAGTTCTTTTCCCGCGAGAAATCACCGTTTCCGACAAAAAAAAATCTGTACAAAACAACAAGATCAAGGTTAATTCTAGCCAAATACCAAAACAACAAAAAAACTGACCTTTGTTCTTACAAAAGAAATATAACAGACTCGAAATACTAGAAACTACAATGATATTTTTTACACGTTATAAGTTATAACCTATATTTTCTATGCCCTAATGTAAAGACTGCAGCTAACCTTATCTATGACTCTAGTTCTGTGGTATCATAATATTTTGATAGGTTCCATTAATTATCATTTAATTTGAGCCGTGAATTAACGACTGCAATAGTGCAAAACGTCGAGGATGGTCAATTCAGTAGTGCTCGGATTAACTTCGTCCGAAAATCTATATCAAAAATGTTCTAAGCATTATTTTAATAGTTATAAGTATATACAATGAGCCTGGTGAAATGACAGTTCACGCAGGCTTTCATGTACCAGTCACCAGTCGTCGACTTAACTTGACTTAAACATATCGCACAGCATTCGCTCAATAGGGACGTTGTCAAGAGCTCCGCGGAAAAACAAATCTTCGATCATCTTCGGACTGACTGATCGCAAAGACGGAAGCATTAGCAGCAGTTTACCGAATCGAACTTGTTGATCAGGACTGTGGCTGCGGCAGTATTCTCCCAGCATGGCTTGCGCTTGATCCTGAAGCCTCTCTACCATGTGAGGCGCTCTGAGGCCACGTAGGTCTGCAAGGAATTGTGGGGAAAATAATGAGTATAAGCTTCAATGTAAATAGTACGCGTTTCAACATACAGAGTTGCCAAACGAACTTCCAACTTGTCTGAAGCACACGTTTAATCAGATTAATTGGCACTTTTACGCATGACCTTTGATTTTATTACGCTATAGATCGAATACTCAACGTAACATGACTGGCCAAAAAATAATGAGTATAAAGAATTGACAGCTGTCAAACTGGACACAGTTATAGTAGTAAAGTTTATCGTCGTCGCCCTCCTCGTTGTTGTTGTCGTTGTTTTTGTTGTTGTTGTTTTTGTTATTGTTGTTGTTGTTGTTGCTGTTGTTTTTGTCAGTAACACTACAATTTAAGGATGAAAAGTGTGCTTATAGTCGATAAGTGCAGTCATGAAAACAAAAAAACAAAAGAAATACCGCGATCTTAGACGAAATTGATGACACTTAGCCACTCTTCCAATGGCTAACTCTTATCTCCCCCCGGTCGCCCCCCTCCCTCCCCCACACCCCACTCCCAGACTGCAATGTGAAAAGCTTACCTGGTTTAAAGAGTACGATGGCTTTTAAACAGGCATATTCAGTAGAGTCAATCTGTACTCGCTTGAATCTTGCCACAACATTCTGCAAGAGACGAATATCCGCCATTCCTGCGACTATTTTATCAGTAGGAGCTTTGTCCACTTGCAGACCAGCTGCGGAGAGAAGAGGACCCATGTCCACTGGCAGAGAGAACTGGGCTGCGCTCAGAACAAACAGCTCACTCCAGCCCTCCTCCAACAAGATAGCCTGATCACGGAATGGAAGGTCCAGAAATGTTGGTATGTTCCTCGCCCAGGTGACCGACATGTACAGTAATTGCACGGCTGATTCATATACAGACTCCGGTGAGGGTTGATATACCATTGGCGTTCTGTCACTTGAGTCCTCTGTTGCTTGACTGGGACTGGAGTGAGCTTTACTTGGGGAAGGCTGGGCTGTGTTGTCTCTTGTTTCAATCATACTTGCTATCGACAGAAATCCGCGCTTTTTTGAGGAGTCTGGTGACTGGTTGTTATTCTGGCCGTGGTAGGGTGACTGGGGAGCTGGAGGAGAAAAGCGTGGAAGCTCGTTGGACCTGCTGTGATCAATGTCGGCTTCTGAGCTGCTTTGACTCTGTGGTCTATCCCCGGGATCGCTTTTGAGATAACTGAATTGTGGTTCTGGAATAGGGCGTGATGAAGGCTGCTCATAAGCGCTGCTAAGCACTGAACGCGCGGGAACCATTGGCACAACTTGCGAGGAGCGTGGTGCACGCTCGTGTTGAACGGCTGAAAAGAGAGAAAGCGTGTGAGAATTTGGCTGAGTACTGAAACGAATCCAACTGAATCTGAATTAGCCATTCAAATTTTTTTACTGCCATTCTTCAATTTATTTCAAATTTATGAAGCAATTTGAAATTCTAAAAATACTTGAACGGTTTCTATAGACCTTTAGGGTTTGTTTAGTTTTCGCGGTACATGTTGAGTAAAATGGACGCGACTTCCGACAGTGAGGGCACAAATTTTGTTGGCTTTTTTCCTAGTTTATTTTTTATTATCAATTTTTGGTCAAACTTAACTTTACACACAGAGAATACAATTAAACTCCATTGAAACGTTCTATTTTTTTTTTAATTTACAGTTTTCAAGTTTTCGAAAACGAAAAGATCGCGTAAAATAAATGCTGTGCAATTTTGATCATAATTATTATTAAAAAAAATAATAACTCTGTCGAAGAGACTTTCAAAATTTGCCAGACAGGTTTTTTTAAAAAACGGTCATGAAGAGTTTTAATAAGTTTGGATAAAATTGTCGGCTGTATCTAGAACAGAGACTAACCAAAACGTAAATTAACATTCTTAAATGTTGCTCGGCAAAACAATCTGTAACAATGAGTAATAAAAACATTTTTTCGCTAGACATTTAAAGGTGATTGCGGTTCATGTGTCAGACCTCTTTTGGTCTAAGGATCAGTCTCATTCATCAGATAATAGTATGTTACACTACAGAGAAATCCGTGGCGAAGCTTAATTTTATTTCACATCACGTATTTGTTTAAGTGGAAAGTTCTGAAAAGGTTATTCATAAACTATGCAATGCATTGGGAAGTAATATTTTACATAATTTTGTGAAATTATGTAAAATAATAATTTCACATGGGCATGAAAAGCAAACGAAGATGAGCAAAAACAAACGCACGATTTTGGAGAGTCATGTTCTTGCATCTCCGACTTAAATTTTAAAGAACTGGAACATTTTCAACAAAGGATTATTTTCCTAAAGACAAAATTGTCACCATGAGTGCCAAAGGCTTCAAGGGAAAAATTATTCTATCCATTCTTGGACGGATATCGCAAAACAACAGTACACATGACGACCCGTCACTGGCAACAACACGAGGAAAATGTTGCAATGCATGAAATTGGAGACGTAACTATTGCAGGATTTAAAAAGTGTCAAGGCAGCTTTCCAGTGTGGAAGAATATCCTAACAGGTTATGAAGAATATTACATTATAATTCTATTTCGTAGCAACCTGGTGATATTCTATTTAAAAATGATTTTCAGAAACACCTGTCGATCGTAATTAGAAGATCGATATGTGCAATTTCTAGCCGTATTCAGCAGAAATTTGATCAGAAATGACTTGAATTGGTCGATAAATTGTAGTTTGAGCAAACTGAAGTTTAAACTTTTAGATGAAATTAAATTTTTAAGGTTTTGCAGAGGTGGAGAGGAAGTTTTAAAATTGATCTGGATACTTTCAACCATCTTCCTCAATTCTACGTGACCTAATATACCCCACGATCAGTATAACCACCAACTTGTAGATGACAGAAATTTGTGCCCACTCATAAAAATGTTTACTTTAAAACCGGTTGCGTCAAAACGTTTGGGAAGTGCTACACTTACCGGTAAAGAATCCCCTCAATATAGCTATACAATAAATGAAAATATTTGGGTGCGGTACGGAATCATTTTAAGAGTGGTAATCATTGTTACCATGACTTTAGGGTAAAGACTCGTAACATCTTGTCTTCTGGATGTGTTCTTAATCGCAATGAAGTGGGCATAGATAATGGTTTACTTTTTGGTTGTCAAAGAAACCATTTCGCGGCCGTCGCGACGGATCACGCAAATACACAATGAACCAGCTGGCAATCTAGATACCTTCCGAACTTTATAGAATATGACGAGATAACAGTTCGATTTTAATTTGGCAGAGTTCCGCAATCTTACACCAAATAAACTGTCGGTTCGTTGTACTAGATACTTGTGCAACGCGCGTGTAACAGTTCGCTACGTTCAATCGCTGCAGTATCGATGTCACCCTATGGAGAGAACTCTTACAAAGTTGACGCGAGAAATTTACGCTAACATCAAACTGCAATAGTTAGCATAACTTTTGTTAGCTCCAAGCCGTAAGGCTCAACGCCCTCTCGACTCGATCACACATCGCGATTGACTCAAACAAGGCTGTTCTGAATTATTAAACACCGACCGAGTCTAAACCAAAAGTACCCCTCGGGTCGCAAAAAACCACAGTCGACCAATGTTTTGATACCTGCAACTCGCCCGCAAGCAAACTGTTTTGAGGCAAAAGAAGGGACGCGAGCTAACGCTAAAAAACGGTTCGTGTGAGGACGTCAAAGAAAGCGCTGTAACGCAGCTACGCGATTTGATATTTTCATTAGCGCACAATTAGAGCTCCAAAGGGAAAAAAGGACCGACCTGTAATTAAGATTGCATAAATAATAAATGAAACCCGCTCTCTATAGTTTGAACTGTGGAAATGCAGATGTTTTCTTGGCGCAGTGATCAGAGTTTTGTTCTTAAGCTGAACGGAAAACGATTTGTTCCCTAAACTTAAATCAACGGTTGAATTAATAAAGTAAATTAATATCCTTTGAGGTGTCTGCTCCACTCCCTTCATATTTTTCATCAGTTTTACTTATGATATCAGCATTAGGTGGTAAATTAGCTCTCTAGGGTGGTAAACACGCAAATGTATAGCTTGTCAGTGATGAAACTGATAAATTTATCTCTGATGTTCAGGTTTGTGTCGGCATAGACAGAATTTCCCTTCGTTTTCTCTTCAATAGCAGAAGGTTACTTTTCTACAAGCCTTACGAATCACAACATTCATGCGAAATCATTAAATGGTTGTTCCCTCTGTAAACAGTTACTGAGAGGTTGAGATTTGCTCCGGAGAACACTGATCGCAGTTAGTTCAGAGAGAAATCACCTCTTGAATCCTTCCCAATAATTTTGCTGTTCCAATTGAAATTGCCAATCAGATAGAAGGAAGAACAAAAGAAAAGGGCTAAGCACGTACTAATCCGCATTTGCAGGTTAACTGGGTTCATAACGTACTTATAAATTTTCGCAAACTGCTCTGCACGCTCGAACGAGCAAATACTGTACAAATATATAGCGACCAGCGCGTACACGGATTTCCTAAAATTCGACGTTCAGACCCGCCAGTTGTATTTAAAAAGGTCAAAGATGCACTAAAACGGTGGAGAAATTCTGGTGAACTTTGTTCTCTTACCATCTTTGTTCATCTTTACGTCAAAGCACTTCTTCAACCTACAGGCTTGACATTGATTGCGCCTCGTCACATCAACCGTGCAGTTGCCTCTTTCCTTGCACTGGTACGTCAAATTGCGGCGAATGCTTCGCTTGAAGAATCCACGACAACCGTCGCATGTGAACACACCGTAATGTTTCCCGGAAGATCTGTCTCCGCAGACTCTGCACAGAATAATAGGTTTGCGATCTACAGCTAGAGAAGCGAATAGGGCTGGTTAGTGCATAAACAAGGCAGGAATTGAAAGCTTCCGTTCAAAAACCTAGCAACCAATCATCGATGAACATCAGGTTTTGTTTTCTTTCTGGAAGAATGGCTCTGCAAATTGTAGACAAGTATTTTTAGGAAACCTCGAGCTGCTAATGGCTCAAGAAGTTTGTTCGATCAGCTTGTGGCCAAGTCAAATCAGTGCGAAGCAACCTCGAGCCGTAATCGTGAACTAATCGAAAAGAATTTCCTCTAAAAAGTCAGAGAGCTCCGCAACTTATGGCGGGAGTTAATGGAAATAAAAGCGCTTCGGAGAAGCTTTGTTTTGCGCAAATTTGAGCCGTGTTTTTAAAAGACACCCTCCTCAAAGTTTTCATTGATGTCTCGAGCAGACCAGAATCAAAACAAGTCGGTGATGCCAGAAACACGCCTTAAACATTAAGAACGCTTGGAAGAAAAATTCTTCAGCGTTTTGCCATACATTTCTCCACACACTGATCGTTCATTTTTTACCGTTAGAAAGAAATTAGCTTAATTCGATTATCTTTCTCCAGGTGTGATGCAACAAAGAAAGTTTATATTGTGAAGAGGTTGTTCTGGCCTTTCGTTTCACGTGCTAAACGCCGGCGTGAAAAGGCGATTTAAAAAGTCATTGAAAACATAGTTTCTCGTACGAACCTTGCATGGTGTGCTCTGTTTCCAACGGCAGTTGAAGGGGCGAACGTTCCATGAACGTTTCTGGTCGAGTTTAAGGGACAACACCTTGCTGTTTCAATTTACTAGGGAGGCAGCTGAGGTGTTTAAGCGATTTCCCCAGGTAAGCGAGCAAGTTGAGTTAAATTTATCCACGGCAATGAAAATGAACAGGTGCGCGTGTGTAGCTGAGCGCTGATTGGTCACCGTGTTAGCATTGCGACATTTCGTCGCTTGCCATTGGCTGATATCAGGAGGGAAAAAGAACTTCGCTTGTCTCCAAGAGGGAAGTCACAATCGCCGCGTGTGAAATCGTCATGAAAGCTGACTAAGTGCGTCCCTGATTATGCATGCTAATACGGTCACTTAGGCTTTAGTCCGTAAATTGAATGCAACAACGTATGGCAGAGTAAAGATATGATAACCCAGAATGAACGGTCCCACATTGATTTCGTTCCCTAGCCAAGAGTCTTTTGTGCGAGAAGGCGCATCAAGGGTTAGAAACCACAAAGCCAAAAGAGCTAGGAGTCTATTCATCGCCACAGATTGTTAATGACTGAGCAAAACACTTCGAAGGTCAATTCTTTAACTGAGCGCTTTGTTTGCATGGCTGACAAAAGGCGAAAGTAAAGGAACGAAAGAGCCTTCTTAATCACAAAAGAGATGAAGACAATTTAAAACCAGTGGAATTTCCATTATAATTCTTTTAAAGGCACGTGCTGCGAGCACAAAGCCCGAATAACTTCCACCTGCAAGAAAGCCCATCGCGCATGCTCAACAACATGCTATTGCTATCGATTGCGCGAACAAAGTTGTGAAATATTTATGACCACATTTAGCTGAAATAGAGCTCAATCTACGAATTTATTAAATTGACCAGAATCAAACAAAATTAAACTCGACTCAGTTTCAGGTCTCGATGTGGTTTTCAGATAGGACACGTTATGAAGCAAAATCCTCAGTTTGTCCAAAGCTGTTGAGCTTTCTTTTGCCGCGAAGAGCCCAGATAATTTATGTTAAAATAGCTCCCCTCGTGTAAACAGCCTAAGTGTGGTCATTTCCCCTAGCGAGCTTGTCAAAGCAACTTTGACAGAAATTTTGACCGAATTAATAT
This sequence comes from Orbicella faveolata, assembly GCF_042242905.1. Taxonomy (NCBI): domain Eukaryota; kingdom Metazoa; phylum Cnidaria; class Anthozoa; order Scleractinia; family Merulinidae; genus Orbicella; species Orbicella faveolata. The sequence goes on from NW_028301553.1 coordinate 11,159,603, forward strand.
CGCTCCAGAACGTGCAGATGTGTTGTGGATTGTTTACAGCCAAAAGCCGCGTTTCACAATGAGAAGTTATCTTTCCCTGAAAGAAACCCTAGCGGTCAACATGGCCTTTTAACTTTCTCTGCCATTAAAAGGCTACAGATCGATATTGATGTTATGGTGGTGTCAAGTTGCCTGAAAAGGGCTCTTGATGTTTCAACGTCGCTCATTAGAAATCTCTGGCAACCGGCCGTCTTGAATCATATCAGATCGGAACAAGCCATTAATGATTTAAAATCAAACAGAAGATTTCCCTCCAAGTTGGCAATAAAATATCAAATTAAAAAAAATCTTTCCGTTTACAGTTTCTCGACGTTTTGTGAAAGCGTTCGACGTTTTAAAGAGCGAAACCGATCCTATAGGAAAGTCGGAAGCCTGATTTTTTTTTTTTTTTTTTTTTTTTTCCATTAACACTTGTTTACTAAAGAAAATCACAAGTGCTTTTGTGAAGGGGACATGTGTGAACTAACAGCTTTCACACGCTGGGTCTGCAACTTAGTAAAACAAAACTTCCCACTTCATATTTGATTCCGAGATCAGTTTGGCAAAAATGAGACCTTATTTTAGCAGATTCCTATACATAATTTAATTGCTTTTCAGTTTTCCTTGGGTTACGAGTGATGTTTTTGCAAAGTTTGCGCTGGCAACTTCTCTGTAATAAACGCCGTGGATTTCAAATTCTTTGCCCCAGCAACGCGTTTCAAATCGCTTGAAATCTTAGCCCATATTTTCAAATAGTTTTGACCTTTCAAGGTGTGTTGTAAAAAGGCTACATTTATGTTATCGCTGGGTCATCATCAATGACGACCCACAAAACGATCAGGGTGCAGTGTCTGAATGTAGTGTGCAATAAATCAATATGCGGCGGGGTGAAAAACCAAAACAACTTTGTTTCTTTTCATTTCCGTGAGCTACTAAGAAAATATTACAACAACATCACTGCCTTTACTTACGAAACAACATACAAAAACTCAGCTCCCGGTACCTGATTGCGTTAGAATCAATTCATTTTTGCCTTTAAAAAAATGCGTTCTGGATTTTTTTTTTTAACAGTTAGCTGATAAATGATTGCAATGGATTTCCTCTGAACTTTTGTTTACTCAAGTTGTGAAAGCGTTCGTAAAAGAAGCTTACGTTGAACGAAAATAAAACTTGTGGCTGTATCTTCGCCAGCCGAAGCAGTTAAAGATGCACGCACGAGTGAAGCCGTGATTAGCCCGGTTTAGACGGGGGGGGGGGGGGGGGGGGGCAAGTTGCACCCATTTTATTATGATACCAGTTAGTAAAGGTCGACCATTATTATAATTTAACAACGTGCGCTTTGTTGTTTGAAGGAATCGTGTTATATCATTGAGGCCTATTCAACTTCAGTTTTAAACAAAAGAAGCTATTTTAAAAGCATTCCGCCTACTGGAGCACAAACAAAGCACTAAAGAGTGTAAACAAGATAGATGAATTTTTCTTGGTGCCTTCTAAAAAATGAAAGTTTGGTTACAACTATAACGTGGTTTTTAAACCTCTTTCACAGTTTCCGCACGTTAATCATGCATTTAATTGACTGCGCCAAATGAAAAACTCGTTATTAAAATACACCCAAATGCCAATGAAGTTATCCGGATTATAGCAAATCAATAACCGACCGACCCTTTAAAAAGGATTGCAAACACCAAAGTGACTGAATTGAATTTTGAAGTATGCAGTCACAAATGAAAGGTGTTCATTTGTCATGGTGAACTTGAACTTTACATTCGCACATGTAAACATCTTACTTTTAGGTTTTGGGTATGTCTCTTGAAATTTAATATTGAACAGTTGAAAGCAGATCATTGAATGAGTGCAAATATTACAGCAAGCCATTTTGTTGTTATCCACGTGGAATTGAGCATAAATTTAAAACAAAAATTTGAAATGCATGGAGGAAAATACTTGAGGTTTACAAATGTGTGTTTCAAAACCCGATGTAACAAACAAAATTACCCGCGTTCATTCACACAGATTTGTAGGAAATCTGGCGTTCTGTTCTTTTGTAGTAAAACTGGTTTCCTGGGGAACCTACAGACAGTAAGGCCATTGTCATTGTTATTGCGGTCATGCCATTGAACCAGTTTCCAAGGTTAAGTTTAGGCCGGTTATTTTCGTTTTGTGAATAAAGTTATTATGTCTGACTTGAGAAGAACACAAGAAGAGAAGAGGTTTGTTTCAGACACAGAGTGAACTTTTTAATCTTAGTTAACTGTTTTTTCAGTTTTTACTGGCCAAGTAGCAAAAACAACGTGGAGAGGTAACTTAACACCACTTGAACAGCCAAACATTCGCCCTGTTGTTCAAGTTATCGCTGCTAGAAGCACATGAGAGCTGACCTTCAATGAAATTATATCGAATTGCTCTGTGTTTCCTAATATCTCAAAACACTCCAAACAGTGTTTCGTCACCGCACTTCCAAACACGGAGAAGATAGTTGAAAATACTCCATAGAAGCCTCTTCGTAATTTAAGCTCTGTAACTTGTGTGCGCCGCCAAAGAGCAGGAATTCGAATCGATTTGGTCTGAGATAAGACTGAGATAGATTACAGATTTCGATCAACTTGGCCTGAAATAGGCACCCTGTCAGCTCTGGCCTGGTTTGGGTATGCCCTTAAGAGGAAACTAAATTTCTCTCACTAGAATAGAGAAATTTAAAGCCCTTTTCACCTATTTACACCAATAAAAGCCATTCCGAATCCGGGAGGGGTGTACTCCCTTATATGGGCTAAGGAGGTATGTGCGGCCCCAAAGGGTTGGTCGTCTAGCTTTTTTGGCCAGAAATAAGGCATTAGTTCCATTTTTATCTCAAATAGGGTATTGAATTTTTTCTGGTCAGGTCATAAATAGGGCAGCGAAAATCGCAGATTTTGGTCTTAAATAGGGTAAGGGTTATGGAAAGCGGGCCGCTCACCAACCCAATTTTTATGCGAGTACCCCCTCGGTTTCTGGTTAGTTGAGGTCGTGTTTTTGAAACGTATGTTAAATTTCAGAAGACTGGAATAGAGTATCGATTTCTTTCTAGACAGGTCTGAAAGAGGAAATCGAAAATCTCGTATTTTTGTTTGAAATAGATTTATAGTTTCAATTACCCGAACGCGCTACATACCCCGACACAACTTTCGTGGTAAGGTAAGGTAAAGCATTTATTTATACCTCCAGAGTACCCCCTCAGGAAAATACAACACAAAGCGGAGTTTTTCTTGAAGAACTTGCAAGTGCATAATAAAATTTTTAACAACTCACACATAGATGTGTATCTTCTCAACAGAAAATGAAGCTGAGAAGAAATTAAGACGCAGAAATAAAATCAATTCAAGTCTGATTTCACTAATTTATGTCTCCTTAATTGTCACAAAGTGAAACTCAACTGTGTTCTTATTGATAAGTAGCCATAGCTTACTAGGTTGGGAAGTAAAATACTAAGTTTAGGACGGGGCACGTTGCATGTAATCTTTGTTTACTAAGAGGCCTAAAGCAGAGTAAAAGAAGATGCTCTTTCATATGACGCTCTGTATAAATTGTTTATCTCTATATTATCACTATATTATTGTCTCAAAAAGATTCTCTTTTTCTGTCTTTGACTTTTGCGATTGTATCTCCTTGCTTGCCTAGTTCTAGGACGGCTTTCTCCCAAGCCTTCACGGTCAATTGATTTTGGTGACTTATCCGAGACGAACGGCCCGAAAACGATTGACCGAAGTGGAATTGGGGAGTACTTTCAGAAAAGCTGGGTGAGGGTGTGAGGCTCACTTTCCAGAACCCTTACCCTATATTTACGACCAAAACCTATTTATGCCCTAGCCAAAAATTTGATGCCCTCTTTATGACCGTTGCGGCTGGCACAGTTTCACTAAACATAAGTTATAAAGGGCTTTTGTTGACAGTCCTACTGGTAATGATGAAAAGGTAGCTTCTTCTAAGAAACGTACCCAATTCAAGACTAGAGTGCTTAAGCGTACCGTATTTAAGACCAAAATGGCTAAAATCGATGCCCTATTTATGATCAAAACGGATGAAAAACCCTACCCTTTGGGGCCGCACATACCTATATGGCCCATATAAGGGAATCCGCACGGAACGTGGAACATCGAGGCCAAGGAATTGGGCAAGCTCCTTGTTTGTTGTCGGTGTTTTCGGCTTCTTTCTTTGCTCCACCATTTGTAATGGCTGCTAAACTGCATCAACAGGTTTCCTACGAAAGCTTTTCTTTCATTAGGCCAGCATTTTGTTAAAGCATTTTATGGACGTAAAAGCACTCAAAACACTTCCAGCAATTTAGTAAATAAAATCACTGTGAAACTATTATTTTCACTCACGTTACACGGAAGAACTGCCAAAAACTCGAACAAAAATCGCTCAAAAATGAACGCGCATCACGATCGAATTAGAAATTTAGTGTTGATTTTAAAAATCTCGCCATAGAAATGTGATTAAGCTATAAAATGAAACTGAAACTCATTAAAATTACGCCAAACAGTGCAGAGATGAACTTCGACTATAAGCCAAGCCTTGTTTTGAACATTTATTTTTCCGAGCAACCTTTTGCAGAGTACTCCGGCAATAAATTTCGCAATTCTTGGCCTCGGTTATTCTTGATGAAGAAAGCATGCAACAAATGTTGCTAATTCGCTCTAGGAAACGCCTCTCCGCGCTTTGTCGTTTAATGGCTCTAGTTGAAGAAATCCATTGCGACCTCCAGCTACAAAATAGTGGAATATTTTGAACCAGCCTTTTAGCTCCTAGCTAGAAGTTACGTCAGCAGAGAAATAAATGATTGACTGACTAACTGACTGCCTGCCTGTCTGACTGACTGATTAACTGACTGACTGACTGACTGACTGACTGACTGACTGACTGACTGACTGACTGACTGACTGACTGACTACCTGACTACAAATTACGGGTATTTGGGAGACTCCAATAGCGTTTCCGTGACATTTATTTAGACTTAATGTATTAGTAAACTGTAAAGAATATCGCGAATCTCGTAAATAAGTTTCCAAAAATCCAGAGAATGCTGAGAAATTTGGGACGACCTTCCAGATACATGACATTGTACATGGTACTGCCGAGTAAAATAACGTTTATTTGAATATTGTCATCCCCAGCGCCTGCAGACAATGTCCTGTGAAACTGTCATGTGACAATGGGAGACCAATCATTGCATCGACCTTGCCAACAGTCAAGATTTTAAAAACCGGTTAGTTTGATCAACACGTGACAATCATATTTAACAGAGGACTATTAGAACGAACTAAAAATACAAACATGAGAACCCTCGAAGGCCTCATTACTTTATACTGAACATGGCCGCAAATTCCACCAATTCAGACTCATTCAAATTTGGTTTTCGCTACAAGAGAATAACAGACTAGATGCTTGGCTAAATGAACAGAGAATCACACAAGTGACTGATGAAATTTCTTTATGTTTCCGCCCCTTTTGAAACTCCTTAGTAAGTGAAAAACTACCGTGGATGTCTTTGGCATCACGAGAAACTCTTTTTAAATGGCAAACAGTCTTTTCAGTATCATTAAAAATTAAACAACGGTATCGAGAAAGCAAGTCAAACATCACGGAGAAATTCACGAGTCCTGTACTAGTGAAAAAATAACCATAATTCGAAGAAATTTCCGCCGAACTGCGTTCAAACTGAGGAAGTGACTTCCATAGGTCTTAGATATCGATAACCTCCAAGGTGATCGACAGTAATAGACACTAAAATTCTGGAGAGAAATGAAAACTGAGTAACGGTAGGTTTGCGCTTTAATACTTCACACGGCGGAGAATATGAGTGAAGTCAGCTAAAACAAATAAAATCTCAGCCAAAGTTTCAGCGAAACAGCTTCGATTCTAGATCTCTTCGTGATAAACCGAGGAAATCTTTGAAACGCACGTGATGCCTGTAGGGACTACATCTGCAGCTTTTCGAGAGAGCGGAAAAGTAACAGTGCCGGGTACCAGTCAAAGTACTTATTTGAAAGCTTTGCCAACCTGCCTAATTGAACGCTGGAGGAGTTGATAGCTTGTCAACAAGTAGGCACCAGCAAGGCAGAAGTGACCAGTTGTATCATTAATTATTCACGGATACCAGCCTTACCCAGACCACAGATCAAAAGACATAAAGTTTCCTCGTGGAATTGATTTTGTTTTCACCGGTGGCCTGTAGAGGTCGATCAATTCATGTGCTTTTGACCTGTGGGACAATGAATTAATTTTAGAAACCACGAATTAATTAGCATCCGGGTTCGCTTTCTTTTAAGTTTCATATCAAACCGGTCGAATGGCTAAAGCCTGTGTCTGAATAGAAGTCCAGAAGTTTGCGCGCTTAATTTTCCCCGCGAGGGAGAAAGCATTGCATCCCAATCTGAGAAAATCATGTTGATGACGTAAGACTTCAGAGATCTTTGGAGCCTTTCTCACTGGTTGCGGCTCGGTAAAAAAAAATTTCACCCGCGAGGAACAAACCGTCACAAAATGTTATGCCAGAAACAAGATTTAACGGAAACGAAAAACCTTCCAGTACAGTAGTAACGCAAAGAGTAATAATTCTGTACTCAATAAACAGTAACACAAAAATGTAATGAAATCACGTTGTAACTGGCATGGCTTTTGAAGGCTCGATATAAGGTATCGACAAATTAGTAGCTCGGGGAACAGCTCAAAGTCGGTGTTTGAGCTTTTGTTGCAGCTAAAAAAGGGTTTTGACCTATATGTGTTCGTTTTTTTCCATCTTTTTTCTTGTAAAGTAATGTTATTTAGTCAATGTAAAATATGTAAATTGTACGTGAAACAATAAAAAGTGTAGACAGTAAATCTTTTTCAGGACTGACATATGAATAAGCCGTTACCATGATTTAATGATACAGAAAAAAATTCTAGCAAGTGATAAGCGCTTTTTTTGTTTACCAGTAGATCATAAAATTACTACGTTTCATAAATTAGCTAAAAATCTTAATCCAACAAACAATTACCGTAGCTAGCTACTTTCTACCCGGCTTCCAGGCCTCGCGTAAATTTGGGCTTTTGTGATTGGCCCCTCAGTTCGGTTCCAGGTCGGCTCCGTGTAAATTCTCACCGTGTCCGCCATCTTGGAAAGACCATGGGAACGAGGTTGCCGTGGACCAACTGGTTAACAGCCTTAGGGTTTGAAATTCAATGTCAAAGGAGCTACGTCGCGGTTTGTGCATCTTGAAAAGTTAAGCCTAAGTTCTTTATTTGTAATCCGTGTCCATCTTCTCGATCCTTATCCATTCTTCCGTGATCCTTTATGATATTATCTCTTTGGTGTTTTTCTATCTTAAACTACTATTTGCAGGTGTCCCTTAATTTTAAGCTAATTTTGTACAATTCAAAATGCCGTGACTGAGCTCCTTTGAAAAGCTACCAAAGCTGTTCCTTTTCAATGAGCCTCCGATTATTGCTTGATTCCTTCCCTTGAATATCATGGTGAACAAATGATGATGATGATGATGATGATGATGATGATGATAATAATAATCGTTTTTTTTTTTTGATCTCGGCAGATCCCAAAGAGGGAGGTTTGTTTTCCCATTACAGACCACGTGATATTCTCTAAAGAATTGTTTTTCTTTCTTTTTTTTAATCCATCCTAAAATTATTTATTCATATACACGCGAGTATCATCACATGGTCTGAAATAGGGCAACAAACCGCCCAAGATATAAAGGTCTATTTGACTTGATAATTAAGTTGATCCGAGTTGCATCATGGGATACTTGAATATTTCTCGTTCGGCAGATCCCAAGCTATCTAGAACGGACTACGAAGTCAGATGGTACTATTTACGGGGGTATATTTAAATTTCCAACCTTAAAAAAAAAGATAAAAAAAAATATCCTATTCAGACCGAAATGGAGAGGTATGAAGATTAAAACGTGACATGTCGCTATGTCAGTTTTTTGTTGTTGTTGTTTTTTTTTTTTAACCAGAAATACTCCAAAATTTACAATTTGGACAGCTTTTCTTTTCCATCTACTCAGAAATCTTTGCACTTGTTAAGGTTACGATCCAAGTCCTGTTATTTCTATGAAAATAATCTATGTAATGCCTTATTCACTTTTCACATTTTGAACGTTGCGTCACGCAACGCTCTTTTGCGTAATGTCAAGGAGATTTTTCTCAGAGTACACAGTCTACACAATGTGTTATGAAAATAGCAACATTTGGATTCATCGTGTTTACTTTTATCCCCAGCCAGCTTCGGCATGAATTTGATAATACCCACACTGCCTTTATTACTGTAGACAATCATTTCTCTTGCATCCAATCGTATTTCACTATTCAGGACATGTGTTAATAATGTTATTGTTCCCGACCGGCAGTGGTTAATATTCTGCCACGTCGTTCGACTCGTCGTGTAATAACTGTAGTCGTGCATATCAGCGTCCTAATGTCTAAGATGGAAAAAGACAACTGTGGTTATAACAAACACGAAACGTTTGGCAAGCTCATGGAATTCTACAAAGAGGTAGCTCCAGATTACGACCAGGTAAACAAAAGCATTTCTTATATTAAGCTTACATTTTCAATGCGGTATTTGTGTAAATGAGTCTACTATTAGAATCGCGGCGTCTTCGCGGTAAATAACCTACAAACGTAATCTTGACTTGTTTTACACGAATTGTACACTTTTAGAATTTCGTTGCCTCTTGTTTTTGCCTTGAATGGCGTTTCATGAACGTTGTTTTGTCCTTTTAATCGATTTCGCCATTATTCACCGGTTGGATGGATTCACGATGACATTAACTAGTGTTAATTTGCCTTGCAGTGAACAATATTTATGACATATTCGCCTGATTTTCTCTCATTGTTTGATTTAATGAACGCAATCCCATCGTAAACAAGAACATTTTTTTGGTTGTTTCATGATTTATGTTGTCAAAGTCAAGGAAGATGTATCGATTCCGGCATGTGTCGTTTCCAAAGAGCGGAAAGGGGAAGAAGAGCCTGCCTACATCGCTTAAAATTCTGAATTCTCAGTTCTTCTTGCCTCTTTCTTCCCCACTGAAAAGCCTGCTCGCAGGCTAGTATTATTATTACTACTAGAACTGAAAAATCTCAAACCGTTGATAGACCTGTCATTGATAAAACCTGGATAAAATGATGGGTTTGACTTGGGTTTGCGACCTGTGTCACGCAAGTTAACAATCTGTGGTTGTCACGCACAGTATATCACGGTTTGCACATCATAGTTTCGCATGACACAAGGCATCACATGAGTTGGTCGTTATAATACGTACATTTCTGTAATAGTTAGTCAAGAAAGAGGTCAATTTTCTTATGGTATCAGAAATTCAAGACCTCCCTGCTCATGGCAATCCCATGCCGACTTCGTACAGAGCGTGAGTTTGGTGGGCTGGTGGTCTCTCAGATTCCATTTTCGTCTGTACGAGATGTGGCAATGTATGTAAAGTATGTGTGTATGCTGGTCAGCAACGAATACACAACATTAATGTCCCAAAATGTTAGAATTCGTTCGGACCTTTTATTCAAAAAAGCTTATATCCTGTGGAAATTGTAGGAGTTTTAATGTTCCGGCTTTCTTTTGACAGGATGTAGAAGTCAACAGAGGGTACGTTGGACACGAGAATAGCGCAAAAATATTAGCAAACGCCCTAAAACAATTTAAGTTTTCTGAAGATTCAAGAATTCTTGATGTTGGTGCCGGAACAGGTCTGGTTGCAGAAGCATTGGTTAAGAGGAAGTTCACCAACATTGATGCTTTAGATGCGTCAGAAGATATTCTCAAAGAAGCGGAAAAGAAAGGAATTTACAAGAATTGTTACGTGGATGTACTGGGTCCCAATCGACGTTTACAGCTGGAAGACAACTGCTACGACGCAACCATTGCAGCTGGTGTTTTTACGTTAAACCACGTGAAAGCTGAAGGGGCCATGGACGAAATGGCGAGAGTTGTAAAGTCGGGTGGATTGGTTTGTTTCACGATTAGGGAAGATGTGATGTTTGAAGCAGAGTACGGGTACCAAGACAAAATGGACCAACTGTGCCGCGAGAAAGTCTGGAAGCTTGTATCACAGAGCAGGGAACAGTACCATAGCAAGAGCGACTGCATGAAATGTTTTGTGTACATTTACCAAGTTTTGTAAGGCTTACTGGTTCTTTCTTTCGTTCTACGTACAAAGTTATAAGGGAGGGCAAAGTGGAATTTTGGTCAAATCAGGATCAACCCTAGCCAGGAAAAACTTTCAACGTTGATTTCATGAATAAAAACTTTTATTAAACAAACTTTATTATTCTATCTTCAGATTTACTTCTTCTTCTTCTTTTTTATTTAACTCCGATGTAGGGTAATATACTTTAGTAATAAATCCTTTTAATCAGCATCGGCATTTTTCTTACTGCTCCAGCTGAACATGGTAGATTTGGAAAATGTAGTTACCTTGGGGACAAAAATCTCAGAAGTGAAATGATCCAGTCCATCATTCCGGTAATCATATCCTGTTTGCATTCAATTTTACATTTAGGACTGACTGTACTCACTGCTCAGGGTTTTTTTTTTTTTTTTAATGCAGCTTCCGAGATTTTCATGTCGTTTACTTGCATGGACCCCATCGACTTAGGCAAAATGAGGGGGCACCCCGGGGACAGCTTGGAATCTTGCAAATGAAGGTTTTTCCTTGAGGTCACCTTGGCGAGACTCTAAAATCGCTACATTACTCATGACAGATCTCGGAATAGTTAGCCTGACTAATTTACGATTTTGATCGTCCCCGCAATCTTAACAGGCTTGATTCTTTTTATTTATTTAGTCCTCTTCTATCCTCTTCAATCCTGACACAGATACTTATTACATGCATGTAAGCTTTCATTCATGTATCTCGTCAACGGCACTGCTGTTGTTTTTTGTCCGCCATAATGCATGTCACTGCAAGTATCCAGTGGATATTTTAGTGGGGATCTCAGATATATAACAGTAGTTACGTTTACTTTATTTCTCATGGCGGAATTGTACCTTTGGGATACAAGCACTGCACTATTTTCCGGCGATGAAATTTGACCTTAATCAATTCAAAAGCTGTTAAGGTTTTCAGAGAAGAGAATATTATTCTTTTCTTTCTGATGATTTCGTTCCTCCTTTAAACACGAATTGAGTTTTACTAAAAGCGCGCTTACTAGACGATTCCTAACACTGTGGATCGACTTGTTCAGCCGGTTTAGAAGGTGAAGGACACTATCTACACCACCCTCTGTCAGTGGGGACGAAGTGTTTTTTTTTTTAACCCCAGTGATTTGCCCACAAGATCCAGACAGACCCTCTCAACTAAGTCCCACTTCAAGCAGTTTAAGCGGGATCATTTCAATCATTTGAGAGCTGAAAACCGTTTGTCTAAGCGGCAAAGAGTACAGCGTGATGTTTTCCCTACCTCCCTGATCTTTTTACTCGTTAATTTGATGTTGATTCCGTAATTTCTCTCTTAACTCAGAAACCAGCATCTTCTCTCTGTGCATTCTCTCGTTTGACTCTTCCGTGCTCATGTTGGAATATCTAAACGACTGTTGTCTCGATGGCGGCATTCTCTCTTTGGGAAAGGAAAACATGTCTGCGCTTAACAAATCTTGACTGAGACGAGTAGGAGAATGACACGGTGGGCTGTTTGGCGGACAGCGATGCGAATTGTTCAGATTGTTTACGGACTCTATTATCTTTACTTCCATTGCTCGTGGAATTCTCATATTATCGACAAACGATGGCGAGAACATAGCTCTGGAGTTCGTCTCTCCGTGGTGCAATTGCTCTATATATCCTCGTGGATAATGGTCCACTGGATGCCTTGGGTCGCGATGGTTACCGTAAGCCCTGAAAGAAAGCAGCGAACCCTTATTAGTATTGGAAAATTAAAATGCTCTTGTTGTCGTTGCCTTTGTCGTTGATTGTTGGGGTGGTGGCGGTGAGTTTGGTGATGATGGTAGTGGTGGCGTTGGAGGTGGTAGTTATGGTGGTGGTGGCGGTGGCGGCGGTGGAGGTGGTAATGATGGTGATGGTCGGTGATGATGATGGTAGTGATGTTGGAGATGTGGTGCAGTGATGGCAGAGGTGTTAGGGATGTGGTGCAGTGATGGTAGTGATACTGGGGATGTGGTGTCAGAAACGATAGTGGTGGTGCGGTGGGAATGGTTGGTGGAGAGGTGAGGTTAAGGAGGGCTGGGAAAGGATATACTGCCCAGGTCGAAAAATCCTGTCTTGTCTCATACTAATTAATAGATCAGTGATGTTTCGATTTGTAAAATCCCTTTCAGTGAGCATCCTTCCAATCACACCGAACAAAAACAAAATTCAATATAAACAGAAGTTCACTACCATTACAAGGGCACATTTAGAGATAAGCCTATGGGGTACCTCGAGATTCGATTCTTCTGTATTAAAAATCTCTGTTTAAGTAATAGCAAACCATAGTAATCCATTTGAAGATAACGATGTCACGACTCATCTCTGGTGTCTGGTCAAACCTGTCCGCCAGAGCAGATCCCTGTCCGCCAGAGGCGAAACTGAAAGTTGCTTTAATTCTCGGACCCATTGCACAAAAATGTTATGAGACCTATCATCCCTGCGATCATGTTTTAAAGACAGAGAAACAACTTAAATTCATACACCTGACGTAGGGCGAACTCTGGAAGGTGTGGCACAAGAACGTTCAAGCTTTAAAGAGACTCAATTATGCGCCCATGGCGCTACGAGGACAGATGATAATGATGATGATGTTTTAATGAACGCCTACTACATAATTTCCGTTAAATGTTCTTCAGTTCAGAGCTCAACAACTCGCTTCGGCCTGATTACCGTCTCCATAGCAACGTTTTATGCACCTTCTTTACGTCACATTAAAAACGTGATAGTTTTCGAAGAACTCTAGTGCAATCAGTCCCTGCGTTATTCAGCGAGCGTGGTTTGAGAACGAACGCCAGAAAATTCTGCTGCAGTTTCGAAGCGTTATCAATTTATAAAAAGATTCAGCGAGTGACCTGTTTTTTTCCAAATGGTAATTAAGGGAAAATACGATCTTACCTTTTATTTTTGCGGTTCCTTCTTTGGCAGCAAATGACATAGCTGTAGTAAATAGCTACTATTATCATAGTGACCACAAGGACTCCAGCCACACACCAGATGACGATCATCCAATACGGAATGTCTGTGTCTACAGAATAAAAATAACGAAAATCAAACATGATCATCAAGCAGTTCGGAAATAGTCAAAGAGAATACCATGCTGTTTGTGGATAAAAGTCACTTTGGCTTTCAGGGTGTATTACCGCTAACATTTGTTACGGTTTGGCTTGCACGCGTAAAGTTCTTAACAAAGTTGCGAGCATCAGTAACGCGAAGATCAAGGCAACCGTTAGCCGTGTTGAAACCACTCTATTGCAACGTATACGATCTGTTACTACCTAATTCCTTGATTTACCATCAACTTGAACTCTTGAAATGGAAACCTACAATCTTCCACCAAGCCATTTCATTAACATTGTTAAACTAGCAAAAGTTAAGCTGAGGATATTATAGCTAGCAAATAAGTAAATATGAAAATTCAACAGTTATCTACTATTCTTGTCTTTACAACTAGCTACAGTGCCTCGGTACGTTCAAATAATTCATCTCACACAGATCAAACGTTTTAATTTCAAAAGAGGTGATGGGTCGCTAATATTAGGGTAAAAGAAGGAAATTTAAAACACGTTAACATTATGCAGCCTACTTTAGTGTCTTTTAACTGCTGACACAACTAAATTGTCACCTTTTGCCTCCGTTGTTGGCGATATAGTTGTTTCATTGGCCATACCAACCTACAAGAGAAGATCAAGCACCTAATCAAACATCATAGTCAGCACAGACCGAGCGCAACGAAGGTCCGTACAAAAACGACCGAGGGCCAAGATTCCCCAGCACGACTCGACCAAGCTAGGTTAGTAGGTAATTTATTATATGGCACAAAACAGAACATGCATGACTTATAACCATTTCCATGGAAACGGTCCGTATGGCAAAATCTAGACCAAGAAAGAACCAATCATAGCGCTTGTAGTTACCTCACGACCACCTTACCATATAATAAAACCGCGTATTGGTGGTGTTTTCTGGGTTTTAGTCAGAGCAAAAAAGGAAGGTATGTCTGATTGACTGGTGAAACGTTGAACTGTGTATTCGGCTAACTATGAACTGGTTATCCAAAAATCGGTTGCGAACTAACATTGTAGGTCGGCAATGTGTACAGAAAGTCAGAACGGCTACTAAAAACGGATATTATTGGATGCGGTTCACTTAGACTTTTTATCGACTAAACAACAGGCCATAGTATGAACACGGTAGCATAATCAAACGCATGGTCGCAAAAAAATGTTATGTTGAAGTTTGTTTCTCCCGGGCTAAAGCAGGAGAGAAATTACTTCTATGTACATTCTGCTATGTACATTCATTTGATGATCACGGACTGAAATTATGAGCCAAAGGAGACAATTCAATAAAAGGAAAATTAATGCTAAATCCAGCCTGAAACATCCGGCAGGTTCCTTAAGAATATGCAAAACACATTTGCTAATGATTTCGTAAACATCGATAGCTTTTAAAGCTAGAGGCTAAACGCATATATTTGTAAATTTAACGTCGAATACGTTTTTGATTTCGAATATGAGAAAAACGAGGATCTGTGTAACACAATTTCGACGTTGGAAATTAATTAAAAAGGGACCAGTTCTTTCACGACATATTTAACTTACATTAGTTACTAAATGAATCGAAAATGAGCTAATTTAAGTTTGACGACGTGTTTTATTAGCGATGTAGTTATGTGAGGTCTTTTTTTATTGCTTTCTATATACACGGTAGAGTCGTTTGTTATTTAACGAGGTGATTTCCACACTGGTTATGATATGTTTAAATTGCACGCATACAAATGTTCTAAAATTAACGGGCAACTTACTTTGCTTAATTATTTTCTCCACGTCCTTTACATGACAGAGTCGCTATCATTGCAGGTAACAAATAATTCTCACGTGCATAGTAAAATAAGCTTTTCCATCAGTTATGTGCTTTGCAGTTTCGCAGAATAAAAATGTATGTGGCATTTGCGAATCATGCACAAGTATTGCTAGTAATATTATGACGCTGAACTTTCTTAATGAAGCGGTGGCAAGTTAAATTCGACTTACCTTTAATGCTTTAAATCCCAGTGGAGAAAATTACATAGTGATACGATGTCCTCGCTGCCTTTCTCGTCTTCTTCCAAAAACGAAGCGGGAAGTTCTCCTTCGGGAAGCTGAGCGGAATCGAACGTACACGATCTGTCGTAACATTCGCTAATGGACTTCCTTGTTTGTAAATTTTAGCAGCTGAATACAACACAAACAAAAATATCCAAGAAAAACCAACGGTCGGTTCCCACGTTTCCTGGCTATATTCAACAAAACCTGTGTCGAATTATTCCTTACTGTCGAACTGGCTCCACGAAAAGCCCAATTGCAGTAAGATTTTTTTTTTCCGTCGCGCGAGTGTTCGGTTCAAATGTAGTTCATCTGAAATCATTTAAAAGCATATTATTCCTGTTGTCTTTAAACAGCCGCGCTCGCTGAATAACATTTGTCTAATACTGAGTTCGTGCCAAGACATTCGGGAGCGTGGTAATTGAATAAACTCTGAACAACGAAACAAATGACGGAATACTTTCTTTTGCCTGATGGAACGGTAGTAACCGTCACAGAAACGCGTGCCTACTTCTCAATACTTCAAGGTCCAATACACGATTCGAAAACGCCAAAAGCAATTGCTTTTTTTCATGAGACGAAATTATTTTCTGTAAACGCGAAAACTACTGTGCGGCGTTGTTCAAAAGCAAAAACAACTTAAAAAGCCGCAGGTGATTTTTCCAAATATGGAACACGACCACAGGTTCCAAATATGGCCGCTTCCGAACAAAGACACGAATTGTCTTTATGCTGGTCGGCCATCGTCCGAGTTTTCTACGTGCGTGCTATCAACTACGTTCCTTGAAGCATCATTACTTATTTTCTCGCTTTAATTCAAATAATTTGTCGTAAAATTGCGGCATTCCCATCACAAAGTTTAATTAAAATGCCACGTCTGTTGCGACAAACTTTGCATAGCTTTTCTGTCAACAATACGTTTTCCGCAGATAATTGTTTTGAAGTAGCATAATAACTTTAATTGAAGTATACAGGGTGTATTGACCATTAAAGTGTTTGACTTGTACCTGCAATAACGTCAATAATGAAGAAAAACGATCTCCATAAATTTGAAAACCTCCTATATAGCCAGCTACCAGGCTATTAGACGATATAGGATTTATTTAGACGTTTTTTCCTCACGCATATATATATATATATATTTTTTTTTTTTTTGAGTTCATATTATTATGACTAAACATTGAGAGGAACAAATACGAATAAATTATTTCAGCGCTAGGTTATTACATAATACACTGATATTTTGACAGTTTTCAATATTTCATATTTATTCATGTTGAACTTTTTTAAATGAACTGCATGCATGTATAAGATCGATTTTCAGTGCCACATTAGGCCCCTTCCACATTACGCTCAAGAAATTTGAAAGCGGCATTTTCACTCCGGAAAACGCATCAAATGTTCTGCGTCCACACTACGCCGGAGAAATTTAAAAACACAACAATCACCGGATTGTGTTTGAGGAAAACTGGGGCAGGGAAATCGGATGATTATCGTGACGTCATCGTTTTCGACAAGCTTCGTTTTCAAAATGTTTTCCGTTCACATTAAAACGCAAAGCCTGAATTTTCAAATTCCTCAGGTTTGAAGGGAGTTTTCGAAAAGTTCCGTTTTCGTGACGGATTAGAGTGGACGGTAGGCCTAACCGAAGAAAAAAAGCTGCGTTTTCAAATTCTCCGGCGCAGTGTGGACGCTGCCTAAATGTTACCGAGCCCCCTTCAACTTTTGAAACATGAGAAGGAAACCCGATCAATATATATGAAGTAAGAGAAGAACGCTTTCATGGCGAAAGACGACAGAAAGATGAGGGATGAAAGATGTCGGTCTATCAGAACAAAACAAAAATAGCAGAACTCATCTAGCATACAAATGTAAATACTGCAATCTGATTGGCTGAGCCAATGAACGTACACTACGAGCCATTAGTCAGTTGCTTACAGAATGGCAACGTTTTCTTGTTTTCCAAATTTTAGGAAGATTGAAATTAAGCGGAAATTCACTGGTACACAAGATTAGAATCTCAAAATTATTGAGACTCTACAGCAGCTGCCTCAAATGCAATTCATTTCGCCCGTGATTTCCATAGCTATAGCGGAAATCATCACAGTTAGAATTCTACTAAAAAATATATTATGAGTCGAGATTTCTATGAGGTGATAGCAGATGCAGCCTTCGGTCTCATCAACTCAGTTTATAGAAATTTCGAGCTCATAATGTGGTTAATTAGAATATTATAAACAGAAAGTATGCCCCCGAAAAAAAAACAACAACCGATTGAGTAACAGCTATCCACATCGACACAAAACAAGTGCAACGAAAGACATGAATGAGGTCCGTTGATCCCTGATGAAGAGATTTCGCTCGATATGCAAATAAACTCGATAATTATAAAGTCGGCCATTTTTACGCAGAGACCCCTAGGAGCCTCACTCTGATGTTGATAGGTTAACATTCCCCCCAAGCCTACATCATAAGGGAGGTCCTGTATATTACAGTAAGTACTAAATTGTGGATAGTGCACGCTTTAATTTGGTATGAAAGTGGGTATGATTTTAATAGGAAACGAGATCGTACCATAATGCTTATTTATCTAGGTGATGAGACTTGACATTTTTTCTTCAAAAGGACGTGTCGCCTGTTCGTGTTATTAGTGTTAATTCTCGTGCTACACCGCATTTTTGTTCTTATTCCTCAGATCATTTGAAATGCTCTAAATTGTTAGTTGACGAAATTTCGAAATGTTTAACTGCCTAAATAAGCCAGCTCACTGCAGTAAACGCAATCTAACAAAATGAAAACACTCAGACTTCCACTGAATTTTTAAGCAATACGGGTACGTTTAATCTGGAATATACAGCCATATGTCTTAACCGATTGATCCGGTGTTTACTACAAGCCTCGTGTATGGGCGCTTGAGTGTGCTGTTACCGTTCCCAAATTCTCAATTAGCCAATCATAAGCTGTGTATACTGTCGGGATATCCTGCGATATCGAGTCACTGACCTGGTATAGTCACGAGGTCATGGTCACCTGGCCGAATTTGGGTACGGTAAATACCTAATCGCACCTTTTTGGTACGCTTCGGCTGCATATCAGACTCATTTGGTCTCTCAATGGATGATTTGGATCGACTACGTCTCGCCAAAATACGAACCCTGACTCGACCAAACTTGCCTGCTATGCTGCCAAAGCGTACCAAAAGAGTACGATTGGGTATATGGAAAAAAAAAATACACTCCATTAAAAGTTAAGGCGTAAAAAAGAATAGTACGACAGGACTCAGAACAGCATCCTGCAGTTTAAAAGAATATAAATTTACAAATCATCGAAAGTATCCTTGTGGCTTGTGGTGAAGAATCGTAAACTCAGTAACTCGTTCGCTGCGCTCACTCGCTCGTTTGCCGATTCTTCACAACTCGTAAATAAAATTCGTTCGCGCTCACCGACCATGAAGTAATCTACCCATCTCCAACGTCACTTTATAACTAAATCTCGAATCTATTAAGCGCCTTGTTTCCTTATAGTCCAGCAGATTCGCGCACTGGTTTATAAGAATTGTGGGTTTTGTGGTAAAAGCACCAAACTTGGCACGGTGATGGTTTATTACATGGTGAACAATATTGGGTATGGAGCCCATCGAGATCTATATCCAATAGGTAACGCAAGGCTATTCCTGAACCGGTAAATAATTGCATGTATTTGTGGTTGACTAAATGTGATATGTCTGACCTGCTCATCATGCTTAATTTTTACTGTTACTTTTTTTGTTACGTGTGCACTTATGTTAATACATTGTAACAAGTGCAATCACTTGGAATAAAGTTGGAAAAACAACATTAACCAGCTGGATCACATACACAATAACTCCGTTCCATTTCTGAAGCATTATTGTGTCGCTCGCCCAAGCCCGTTTTTTTTTTTTCAAAAGAAACGCCCTTACATGACACGCGCTGCCAGTATAGGGCTTCAGAGAGCTTCTTTGTGCTTGATTCTACAGCTGTTTAGAAGTATTGATGGTAGTGGTGGTGTAGCGGGAGGTGCGGCTGGAGTGGGAGGTGTCGTCCACAGACCTCTCTCCCCTCTCGTAGCCGCTGTTGTCGAAAGTTGATTCCAATTTAGCCATTTTCTCGCTAACCATGGTATCCTTCTGACCCTTTTCTGTTGGTGGTGATCCTCTTTTTAC
Organism: Orbicella faveolata; assembly: GCF_042242905.1. Lineage (NCBI taxonomy): Eukaryota > Metazoa > Cnidaria > Anthozoa > Scleractinia > Merulinidae > Orbicella > Orbicella faveolata. The sequence goes on from NW_028301553.1 coordinate 11,179,083, forward strand.
CTCGACTTCCATAACGGCCGCTTCATTTTCATAAGCAGCATTCTGTTAAGTGTAAAAAAACGTCTTTATTTGTACGTAAAATATAAAATGGAAATGTGTGGTTTCCTGCCAAGGGCTATAAATCGTGGGCCCCGTCTCCTGCATCTTCAGTGTTACATGGTTAGCAGGGGACGTTAAGAAACCCACACACTTATCACAAAGTGTAGGGCACGGAGTCCCCGGTTTTGTGCTCTAGGTTTGTCTCACGGGTTGGTGCTTCACCTGGCGTTAACCTCTTTGCACCTTTTCCCCCTTGGACGGAATTTTCCAAGAAAAATTGCTATGTCTTTGTCTCTATGTCCATGTACCTCGAAAAGGTAAGGTTGCGACGCGGTGTTGAGAGAAAGGAACAAAGGTCTATATATTACTGCAGACTGTCTTCATCAACCTTGTTCCATTGGAAAGAGGTTGAGTCTTTACCTTAACTGATTGATTTGTTGAGTCGTTTCTGTTCAGTTTTGTCCTCTAAGTGAAGTATTTTGTTTACGTCTGCATAATGAAGAATAACAACAAAAACGTAGATTTCTCAAGATGAAGACTGAAGAAGAAGAAGAAGAAGAAGAAGAGGAGGAGGAGGAAGAAGAAGGAGGAGGAGGAGGAGAAGGAGAAGGAGAAGGAGGAGGAGATGATGATGATGATGATGATGATGATGATGATGAAAAACAACAACAACAATATAATGAACAAGAAGACGATGATTATGCAAATTTTAATCCAGGCCTATGAGATTGAAAGGCGAGTGCTGAATAGAAACTATTTTTGTATCAGAGCTCTATCGTTAGTATGACGTCACTTATTCTTTAGCCAGAAACAATCACCAGAGATGGAAATACAGCAAACAGTCAATGAACATCAATGAGCATAAAATACAACAAAGTAAGCTGAATAGAAAATTAAAATCCTCAAGAGTAAATAATAGATCGATTTACATAGTACAAACAATTTTGCATGGCTGAAAATTCTTGGATAGGCTTAGAGTTGTTTTGAAGTGAGTGTACTAAAACCAGGCCAATGCCATTACTTAAGTCAGTTATAAACGGCACAGGCAATCCAGTCATCAAGGAAAGAAGGACGATTTTTTTTTCTTATTTTTTTAGCCAGTAGCTACACTACTGACCAAAGCTAAATCAGATCACTCTATGTACATCGTCGAACGATGCTGTTATTCTCTCTAATTCACAAAGGTAACGTTTCTCGGACGTAGAGACCGTACAGTTGGGTTGCAGAAAAATTACACAACTGACCTTAATCAATTTTACAACAACTGCTCAATTCTCGCGCGCTCATTGGCTAATTTTCATTATCAGTAGGCAGACAGACTCGTGAATTAATAATTTATGCGATGCAGACACCTTCTTGATATTATAAAAAAAAAATAACGACAAATAGACGTCAGTTTTCGTGCGTTTGTCCTGTTATCAGGAACAATTAATTTCGTCATAAAATTGTCAAAGTGAACTGCGGTGAAAAATATGAAGATTTCATTTATCATCGCAGTGTATATGATCTTTCATATATTCATTTGCATTCCTCACAATCTACAGGTATTATGACGAACTCACGATGTGACTAGCTCCCAGTTGGCACGATAGCTCAGTTGATAGAGCACTTCACCGGTATCGCAGAGGTCATGGTTTCGAATCCCGCTGAAGCCTGAATTTTTTTGTGTGTGTGTGTATGTGTGTGTCAGGCTTGAATTTCACAGCTGCTTAAGTTGTGTATGTTACTGCGATGATCAATGATGTCTTCATCCAATCTATTATGTCATTATGTCATTATGTCGTCTATGTCGTTATGTCGCTAATATGAACTAAGCACAAGTCTTTACCTTCACTGGCTTGCCATCTGTGCCAATCACTGTAGCCGAATTAATCCCAGGTAGGTAAATGGAGTTCGTTGTGCGGCGAGAGTAAATGCTATGTCCATAAAAGGGACTGCTTATGTCACCAACACTTTCGCGTTCGCGGTAAGACACTTGGTATGTCTTCTGTAGCGTCCTAAAATTGTAGACAAACAAAAAAAAAATAATTACACAATCACAATATTTATTATAAGTATAAATCTACTAGCGTTCTATCACGAATGTCGTTCACTGATTGGCCACGCTACTCACTATCTATTCTGTTGTAGATAGTGAGTAGCATAGCAGTGTGCGAGTGTTAACAAAATGACGGCCGCTTCTTTGCGTTTTCGAGGTGTCTTAGATAAAGGGTTGAACGACAAGTAGATTTATACTAAAACAATTAGATCATTTTCTCTCGATCCCGATCTCTATGCGTGAAAGTTAACGGGGGTGCAGCCCGAGTCAACTATCACGCGATAGAAATATCGAGCTCATAATCTAATTGTTAAGTAGAATTCTATCAGTATACTAGTGCAAATTCTGCAATCTGATTAGTTGAGCCATTGCACATTATCACCCATTAGTGTCCTATGGCCTGAGGTCGTCCGCATAATGACGTTTTTGTAGTTTCGCCGATGTTTCGAACGAAGTTTCAGAAATATTACTGGATGGTTCAATCTTTAAGAAGACTAAAGAAAAAAAAGTGCTGTTATGCGAGTTTAAAACCTTGCAGGGGCGGATCCAAGATTTTTGACTCAGTCAAGTGATGTTGAATGGTACCTTGGGATTGTAGAAGTAATGGGGCATGCCCCAAAAATGTTTCAATTTGAGAATTGGAACCTTATTTAGAACTGTTAAACCACAAATACTAGGCATGCCACAAAGTAGAGATAACATTGAGGTAGCTGTCCTGAGTGTTCCCCTTCATTTCTGCTACGATATTCACAATTTATTTCAATTCGTTTACTTTTTGCTTCCTCAAAAAGGGTCGGCTAGCCACACAATCCACCCTTCCCCTAAATCTGCCCCTGCCTCAGAATTAGTCAAATGTGCAACATGAAGCATTTAACATGCAACATGCAATGGACTTTCAACATGCAAAATGCAACGTTGAACATTCAAAATGCAACATGCAACGGTTAACAATCACTGCACTACTCTGGATGGCTCACCTGTCTTCGTCGATTCTTCTGTAGACACACACTGACATTATAATCAAGAGAATCAAGAAGATTATTGCCAACACAAGGAATGCAATGGCACACCTTACAAGGATGGCTGAAAAAAATACGTGTATTGATAATCCAGTTAACATTGTTATTATTCTTGAGGGTGATCAGGGGTCTCAGCAATGTTGGTTTGGTGTGAATTTGCGGTTAGAAGCATTTACAAATTTGATATTTCATATTTGATATTTGAAAGATAAATGGTTAGTTAGTATAAGCATCCAGGTAAAAATGACAAAGATGCATTTCTTGGTAGACGTACTTCACTAAACGAAGATGCAGCTTAGCTAGAGCAACTTCCTGAATCCGTAGCTAGTTCTGGCATATAATGAATCTAGGTTTGGGCAGACCCGCATTGCATGACTTGCAGCATTGAATCATTTAAAGCGTGTTAATAGGTGTTCAGCCATTTAGTTGTTTTAAAAGTACATAAATCGCAGAAACAATATTATCGGGTTCTTGGGAGTTTGGCATGTGTTGTCAAAATTATATAGCCAGAAACTTCTGGTTTATACAACAGTGTTTACACGTTTTCCTGAAGTTGCACGTTCTGAGGACAGGAGCTTAGGAGTTTGAACAAAGGTGGTTGGTTCATACAGCATATACACTTGGCACACGTTAACATGAAATATTATATATAATATTAAGACTTTAAGTTTTAACTCGAGTTTTCGCTAATGAACGATCTTCGAATTATCGTTAGTTATGACTCTTCCTCAATTTTTTTGAGATGAAATACGAGAGATCTACCTCGCTCAAGTTTCCAATTGGTTTCATAGTAGGCTCCGAAGCAGTGTGGATCTAAATTTGCGTAATTAAAAAAGCTCATGAATTCATGGTTAATACAGGGTTCGATTGCTCAACGAAAGGCGGGGACTTTCAATAAAATTGTTCTGCTCTTTCAACATACCATCATATTCCTCGTTTATGATGTACTCTCCTGCAAAGAGATAAAAATATATATATATTAATCACACACAACGGGAAAAATTGAACTTGAAAAATTTTTCTAAGGACTTGATAAATGGTTGGAAATAAAACTCTGTTATTGTACTTAAATTGTACCAAATAGCAACTGTATATACTCTTGACTCTTACTGAATACAACACATGGCTCAATATTTCTGCATCCATTAGGCTGCTATCAGGATATAATGGTGGTTTCATGCACACAAAACTACAAAACGAGGAATATCTAAAGCTGTAGCTTTCAATACTTCTTGTTTGGAGCATTTAAAATACAGTCTCACCGTAACTTTCCAAGGTAAAAAAGTGTTTGGATTTACTTAGTTCACCATTCTACTGATTAACCTATCCACCGTCGTACATTGAAACACAAAAACATTAGCACATCAAAAATCCAGTTACCTCTTGCTACAGAGGAATAATTTTTCAATAATATTTCAGCGACGCTGATAGAAATTTACTGTCATGGATCAAGGCACAATGATTCGATTTTTTTTTTTTTTTTTTTTTCATTTGGAGTGAAGGCGATTTAGGTTAACTGAGAATTTTCTGCTTGAATAATTGTTTTTATTCCAAAGGAATGGAAGTTCGTGCGAACAAATGGAAATTGTGATCGAAAATGCGGCAAACATTCGTCAACACGGCGTCTATATTGGCACATATATGTTCTCTGTGGGTTGGCAAGGACTTTGTCGTAAAACGTGTAAACTACACATTTGTGGTGTGTTCCTTAAAATGCTTTACAAGTTAAGTAACTGACCACAGACTTACCTGCTCCTTGAACGCTGGGCAACCAGAAACTACACAACAAACCAAACCAAATGACTCCGAAAGACAATTTCTTCATCTTAATTTGGCTGAAGTATCAAAAGAATGAAAGACACGCGGTGTGAAAACCGATCCTGTTCGAATGGAAGCTTAAATCAGAGGAAAAGATGGCTTCTTCGAAACTTACGATTGGAATGGCTATCTAGCCGTTAACTCCACTGGGCATGAAAGCAAGCTTAAATTCTTGTTGTAAATAACACAAACAAAAATGTCTTGTAATAACATGTACCTTGAGAGTTAATTAATCCCAAAAGGCAACAGATTCAGTGGGCCACACAAAAGAAATTCATGTGATTTTACATATTTTTCGCGGTCCATGAAGCGCAAATAATGAAGGCATAATCCGGGAATTCAAGCGGAGTTGGTGGCGAGAATGTTCGAGCTCGCTATGAATTGTTTCAGATTTCTTTGGTGTTCCCCCTCCGAGTGAGATTAAAAGAGCTATTTTGAAAACAGTGGCCAATGTTTTCAAGTCCGGTCGTTCATAAACCGTCTCATTCCTAATCATCATTGTATGTTCGGTTCATTGTAGCTTCTTTGTTGTCTTTCTGCCACAAAGACCAATTAAATTTTGCAGTCCTTATGACGTACTATAATCATTAGTTTTATGGTTTCCCTTACAGTTTGAGAGAATTTTATACCAATGACAAAAAAACGACTTGTTATAGCTTGACACAGTTCCTTTGACGGTGACATAGGCCTGTCACCATGTAAACCAAGGATTCAATGCCAACAAATTCCTCCTACAACTACAAATACATGTTGTAACGATTTCGCAACCTTTGATAATTAAAGTGGTTAACCTCTTCAAATCTAACGGGAGCTATCCGAATAACTCATACTTATACAACCTCTCACCCTAAAAAATTAATATCCAGCTATTTCAGACCAGAGCAGACTCGGCACATTTCTGACAATGACGACTTGAACCTCATTGAATGAGAGAAAATTAAACAATTGGAAGTAAAAAAAGAAAGGAAAAACAGACAATCCATCCAGGAATGTAGTGATTAAATATGAGATGTTCACAGAGTTAGGTCAGAGTTACAACAACGAGTCAACAGAAGGATGTTATGAATAAACACTTCTATCGTTTAAGAACATTTTATTAATATACGGACTAATATAATATTGTTTTTCGTTTCTCAAAATGCCTGGCATTTTTGTAATTCCACTCTTGGCCGGCGATTTTTTGAGGGGAGTGGGGGTGGGGGTGCTTTCAGATTGTCATAGCAGGCAGGCGAATGTGACATATTCTGTCCCTCTCCTCCCTCAAGAAACCTTCCTAACCAAAGAAGAGATCAGCAATCCATAAAAAATAGAACGTTTTCACATGACGTCACAGCAGCCATATTGATGTACGAAAGGAACGGAACTGCGACCACGTTGGTGTCCTAAACCAGTCCTGTTTGAGTTGAACTCTATACTAAACACAATCTTATTCCAACAAATGTTTATGGCTGTTGACCCCTAAGTGGAAATGCTCTGTACACTAGAATTCTAGATGGATGCAATAACTTTTCAGATAATTTATGTCATTTTAGCGCATGTGTAGAAAGGAGGGAAGTTAATAGCAGCAATCAATTTATCTGCTATATCCAATATTAAGTCACGCATAAACTTTAATTTAACCTAACTGTATAAAAGATAATAATACTACGAGCAAACAGGAAACATCAAAGCGTTCTCTTCATTTATTGTCCATTCCTGTTGTATTGAACCCTGGGAAGTCGAGTCAATTTGACAGAAGCTTCAAAAAGTAAACTGAAAGGTTTTGACTGTAAACTGTATTGACTCAATTTTGAGTTTTAACAAACGTCCTTGCAGAAATTCTCGCGTGCTCATTGCCTAATTTTCATTGTCAATAAGCGGACAGACACATAAATTATAATTTATGCGATGCGTCAGCGAGCGAGAGCGGACAATTTGATATAAGTTATCGTAAAAAACAAATTGACGTCATTATTTTATGCGTCTTTCCTGTTATTGACAATGAATTTCGTCATGGCATTGTCAAATCCACTCTGCTATCGCGTCATGGATCCACAACTACTTTGACAATGTTATGACGAAATTCATGATCAATAACAGGACAGACGCATGAAAAACTGACGTCAATTTGTTAAATCGTGGCATAAATGCAAGGCAAAAGGATCAAAACTAAAACAAAACAAAATTAACTTTTCTGTTAATTTCAATACCTGTCAAAATATCTCTCTGATGCTTCATCTGTCGCGTACGTGTTCAGACTAAACAGCTTGGTGCTCAAGGGAATTTAACCAGTTATGCAGAAAATTTATTGGCGCTTTTTTAAGACCCTCTCTTCATCGGAACAATATCATAGAAAGGAATATTGTCTAATGTTTGAATGTTTGTGAGCAATCCACTCCTTATTTTGAGTTTTCTTCCCCCGTAAGAAACGTTTGTGGAAAAAAGACGACACCATCTCCGAATAAGAGATTTATTTCCTCGTGACTTCTTGTTTCGTTCAGGCATCCCGCTGTCGAAGACAAGTAACTCTCATCAAGCGCAATGGGCATGAAGATCAACTTCAAAGCTGTTGGACTTTGTGTCGCTATAGCCTTATCTTTTGCTCCAAGTGTATTTGCAGGTATTTGGTTCTTGTTGTTTTCTTTCTTCTAAACAAGGTTTTACAAACCTTTAAAAGTAAGCTTCCGGCTAAACAACTTGGGAATTCAGTAGTTGGTTTCTTTATCAGTCAGACATTTTCCTTTTACAGACAGGCATTTATGAATAAACATTACTGACCACAATAGGTTCATCGTTCTTTCGCTGTAATTAGACAAAACATGGGCAAAACGAGTGTCAGAAGGCGAGTTAAATCTTTAGAACTAACGAACCTTTTACTACTGTCAGTGTGTATTATATATAATAATCGTATGATAACACTAAAAACGGTTTCAAACGCCTCCGTGAAGGCGGTAAAGAGACTCGGACCGGATCAAATTGGATCCTCACCGACCTAAATAGAATGGCAACGGATTCAAGAACATGGAGAACGAAATATAAATAATTTTTGCTATTCTTATCCAAATTCTTTACCTGCCTCACAAATATCCTGATAAGTTTCCATTACAGTCAATATTGGTTATCTCAAATAAAGATCTCCAGTTCTAGAACACCTTTTTCTCATAAAATGATCAATTGTAATTTTTGTCGCTTTCTAAGGAGTTGACAGTTCAAAACGTGCAAAACAACACCGACGCTAAATTTTTAAATAGCTGTACCTATATCAGCATGAGAAAATTTCCACCGATATCCAGGTGTTGCGTGGCCGACATGCAAGCCAAATCTAACATCAGTTGTCATTTATACTAGCTTATTGGTAAAAACTCTGCCTGAAAGAAAAAAAAGCAGTTCGAACAGTTTGTACCTGTGTACATGTCTTTCCAGGGCAACGATTTTCCCTATTTTTAGACAGTTCTGTACGGACGCTCACAACAGGCAGTTCGGTATTCGCTAATTTTGTTACTTTAGCATTACAGACTGTTCGTGCCAAAACCATAAAACTCCTTCATGCTTTGAAATTCCAGCTCAGTGTCGTTTCATGTTCTCTGTGAGATAATGAAAGAAAAACTAGCAACTGACGTGTAGTCTACGTATTCTAGCTGTATTCCTGCCACGTTATTACTCAGTTAGTCCATGTCGTCTATTCCAAAAACTTCCAGCTCATGTATTTCTTATACTGTAAGTGGCTAATCACTGACTTGTTGTTTTCTTTGTGAAGGTCGGTACATCATCGGAAAAGAAGAAGATGGTAGGTTTCACTCTAAATTGTATTGTGTTTCTCCATCGCACTAGTGAATAAAAAAGAAGTCAGTATCCACTCTGTTTCCCAAGGTCTCCATACTGTGCAGCCTGTAAAACATTTTGCCTCGAAAATCTCAATGCCTCACCAACTAATTTTTGAAACTGGTACTCAAAATTTAGCAAAAGGTATACCAGCATGCAGAGGAATCAGTATTCAAAGGCTGGCAACAAGGAACGGCTTATGAGAAATGGACACCTTATTTGGGACTCAAAGAAAAGTAGACAAACAAAAAAGGCTAACGAGCACTCCACCATGAACTCTAGACTTTCAGAAAAGTCCTTCGCGGCCTAAAACCTCTCAGCTCGCTTCTCTCGCTTAGCTATTCTACCCTGAAACTCATGAGGTCGACTTGCGGCATGTGAACTCTTTCCCTGTCTAAATATTACCAATTACAAGGTCACTTTTCCTTCTCTTATTTTACTGCTGGACTTTGTTCTTATGACTATTCCTTCAGTTTTTAAATTTGTTTTACAGAGACGTTGTTGAGTCTGAGCATTGCATTTCTGGTGATCTGTAGCTTGTTTCTGCTGGTCAGCATTGTGGCAACCTTGATGATGTTTAGACGCACACGTGTATCCTGGTATGTGTAAAATAGTTTGAAGTGTTTCCAAACGGAGGCAGAGTGGCCTAGTGGTTTAAGGTGCTCTATTTTTGGTCTGGAGGTCCCAAGGTCAAATCCTCCACCCTGCCAGTAGATGGACTTGTGTTTGGTGGTCCCAGATTCAATTCCTCTACGCTTTGTAAATAGCCAGCTGGTCAGCCTCCCACCAGTTAGGATTTTTAACAAGTTTCTTTTCAATTAAAAATATATGTTTACTTGTTTCAGTGTCCCCAGTTAGTACAGTTGTGAGGCCCCATTAGGGGGGGTCTGAATATCCCGTATACCATTAATTTTTGTCCCAAATATCCCGTATCCCATTAATTGCTGTAGTTTGTATCCCTATAATTCAAGTTAATACTGATGACGTCACTGCATGTGATAAGTCTGATTACCAAATAATGTAAAACACATTTTCCGGTGCGGTTTCATACGTTAAAATAGAAATCGAGTGCAAATAGGGTTTGAAGGATGATTACAATGTTTTTTTTGGTGGAATGCTTTTACGCAGCATCCTGTTTAAGGTGGGAATTGTCTTCGAACTGAAGCAAGAACACAATTTTGTATTGTGTATCACTACAACTATTTCCCTGACCTGACAAGCTGGGTAGATGCACGGCGATCAAGTTTTTACGTCATGTACTTGTATTAATCTGTATTCTACTCAGAGGAGAATAATGGTGCAGTTGCTGGGGGTAAACTATGTTCAGTGTTGCTATTTAGTCATAGAATAAGAAAGCTGTTTCCTCTGGGCGCCTTGACTTTCTCCCAGATCTTGTGGTTGAAGCCCTAGCTCCTTGCTGAATTTGTCCCTCTTCCATTTCTGGAGCCTCAATAGACAATTCTTCCGCAGTCTCCCTGGCAGTAAGTGGATCTCCATAATCCAAGCACTGAACCACATAATTGAAGTATTCCTCTTCATTGAATACAACGAGGTCGTCTTCGAGAGTAGGACTCGAGACTTCTGCTAAAATGCCAGTCATATCTATTGTGTAAAGCACTTGCGAATCATGAAAATGGAAGGGTAACAATAATTCTTTCGTGTAAATAGCAACTTCAAACTGCCTTTCCGAAGAAGATACGTTCTTTGTGCATCTACCCACGTAAAACGGGCTTGGAGTAGAAACGTTGACTGATAACCAGGCTTAATGATCACAAAGGATTGCTTCTTAAATAATGGAGGAACTGAAGAATCTGCCAGACTTTGTTGATTGGTTGTTTCTAAGTGGGCAAAGTCCACAGGTCGAGGTTGAGTTGGATTTTCAACATAACAGTTGATTGGTTGGGTGCCGGGGTTATCCTTTGTTGACTTGTTTCTCACGGTAACTTGTCGTACACTCTGGCCAAATTCCTCCCGCCATTTTCTCATCTCTGCCAGCTGCTGGGTGGTGACTGCACTGTTTGTTGATGGCTTGGGCATTGTAGGGAGCCTCGAAAAAGGGAGGAATCCCTTCTGTTTAGTGTAATACGACGAGGAGCTAGTAAAGTAATTGAAGCCACACTGAGTACTTCGCTTCAAATGTTCTCTCAAGGTTGAAGAAAGTCTGTGTGAGAACTGCAGAACCAACGGCATGTCATTTCCCTCTCGCATTTCAGCAAAAAGATTCTCCACAACAAGGGTAGTAAGTGAAGACAAGTCAAGGACGTTAAGGAATGCTGGCTTAAGATCATTGACTTAAGATGATTTTCGATTTTGGTCAAAAATGACCATTTCATTGCTGGCTTTTCGTCTGCTTTGTAAATACAAGCAGTTTCTTCGTGAAGAACTTTGTCAACTTTCAACGCCACCATGATCGAATGATAAGGCCAACTGTGAGGTTGATGCCCACGAGTGAAAGTGTCAAAAGTGGCGGGAAATTGAAGAAAGCCAGGTGGGGGAGGGGAGGGTTTTTCTGGGTAAAAATATGTCGGGGGTGGGGGGAGGTGTTGGGAGTGGTAACATTGTCAATGTTTCATGGGGAAATACATTAATTCGCATTTGCAAGTACTTTTTTTTACTTTTCGCGGCGTCTTTCATATTGTTCAATTAACCTGTTTTATTCTGTCAAAAAAGGAAACTTTGACGTTCGATATCCCACTATCTCTTTTCTAAATATCCCATATCCCTATAATTTTTCCACGAAATATCCCGTATCCCTAAAAACCCTAATGGGGCCTCAGTTGTGCTAAAACACTTCGATACTTCATTAAAGTGTTTTTTTTGTTATTTTATTTTCAAACGTAAGAGGGGACGAGGGGACTGGATACTAAAGAAAAATGAAAGAAAGAAGCAGAGAGCTCCGATAACACACCACAAGATCCTTAAACCTTTTCCAAACAAAGTGTAATCTCTTATAGATAACCACCCATACAATTTGAAAGTTAATGCTAAGCTGATCATCCCAAACGATACACGACTATTTACCCCGAAAAACAACCATGGAAACTTCATACCGACTGATCAAATTTTTCTCACTGTACTATTATATTTAAATTCATTTTCTGGAAGTATCACCGTGCTCCACATTTTTGTTGTTGTAAAAATGGAATTTCTCGCAGCAGAATAAAATGGGTTCCGCAAAAATCCCTACTGAACTTACAACCTTTCTGCCTCTTGCTAAATAAGTTTTTGCTGTTCCTTGTCTATGAATAAGGGAAATTTATCTATTTAGCGACAAATATATTTAGCGAAATTGCATATCCCAGAGGAGGGGTTTCATTCAACCTCCCTCCCCCACCCCCCGTATCCTGCACGATGAGCCGATTATGGGTTTACCCGTACGTCCTAAGGTTAAGCTATCATTTAGCCAGAAACGTGTGTTACAAGCCTTTTTATCGAGAGCCTGATTGACAAAAGAGTTTTTCTGTCTTCAGGGGTAGTATGGATTACGCTTTAGAGGACTTGGATGTTAGGTATGAAAGCATGTATTCTGGCAAGCAGAATGGAGAGAACATGCCGGCACAGTATGAACAGCTCAAGGTGAGATAGCTTGGCTTACAAGATGTCGCTTATATCATGCAAATGATGCAATAAATTCAGTGGAATAGGCCCAATGCAAAAATGGCTGCCATTAATTTTTGTCACCGAGAAGAAGTGTTTGTCAACAGAAATATGTATTTTTGTTTTAAAGCCATATTCCTATCTGACTGGAAATTACAGGGACATATATTACGTTAAAAACATGAAAACGAGGCTAGTCAGAGCATAGTAATTTTTTTCATACAAATGTCTTCAATTTAAATGTTTTAAAACTTTGCCATCGTTAACGTAAAAACACTTACATTTTCTGGAAAGTATATTATTTCATTTCTTTTGACGCTGTATCATACGTGGTTGAGGAAACGTTACCACGTAACAGAGATCAATGGCAGCAATTGTTGCATAAGGTCTATGGCCTCCATCGATCAGTAATACCTTAAACAAAACTCACTTCATTCATAAACTTGTCATCCTTGCCTCATTGCTTCATTGGTGAGTTTGCTCGAATTTGAAACGTGGTGATTAATCCGAAACCGAGGCCCCGTTCGTGCGCTAAGCATTGCCTTAGACAAGTGTTTCTCTTCACCTGCGGCCTCAGGTTAGGCTAATCTAGGATTAGATAAACACAAAATAAAGAAAGAAAGAAAACACTCGGTTAACGTTGACCGATCTCAAATGTATCCCGGATTACCGTCACTCTTTCGAAGAACGTATCTGCATGGCTTTGATGTTTAAATGATTTCCTGCAATGTTACTTCAACATGAAAAGAAATTACTTCAACATCCACCTTTCTAAGTGACGGGCGAACTTCGCATGCAAATATTACTCAGTATTTTTAAGATAAACGTCAGGGATTTCTTGATTTCAAGTCGTATTTTGGCACTCTTGTGCGCAAAAGGCTCAAACACTAGTTTGATAAGTTACAAATGTCGCCTACAAAGCAGCACAAATCTTAGAGGAGTCCCGCAAAATGTCTTTTGTAATATACATGTAGCCCAATGTATTAAATACTTTCTGTGTGACCCAGGTTTTAAAGCTCAAACATTTACAATTCAAAGGATATATGTACTCGTTTGAACTTTTGCTACCCAGCTTTGCCGGTTTTGAAAGCCGGCATTTCCTTCGATACTACCCCGAGAAAGCAAAAACTTTCTCCAACTACTAAATTCTGCAAGCTCTTTATTTCTGTGTGGTTAATTTATATCCAGCATGATGCCTCCTCTACGCAAATTCCCATGCTAATGAGTCAAAATGTAAACATGTGTAAATATGAATGGTGTTGCATCTGGCCTCGCTTTGATGGACAGGCATAAGGCAACTCGGATTTGGCTTATTCAATTGCACTTTTCGCCTTCCACAGCTAAGTGAGCCAAGTAATGGATTTTATCAGTCTTTGGACAACACCAAGGAACGTGGCAAACAAAACAACAACAAGGACAAACAGGGTAAGGAGAACGGTCAAGAGGACGCCAGCGAGACAGAACTCAAAAACAGGCCACTGAGTTCCTTCCAGAATTCTGCTTACCAAAGTACTAGCATGAATTCTGGGCTGGATGTAGCTAAAGACTGTGAAACGCCGATGTAGAGTGGTTCTCGCAAGGTAAACTTGATGCAACCCTACTTTTATTCCAACAGATTGATTAATTGACTGACTGGCGGACTGACTGACTGACTGACTGACTGACTGACTGACTGACTGGCTGACTGGCTGGCTGGCTGGCTGATTGATTGATTGATTGATTGATTGATTGATTGATTGATTGATTGATTGATTGACTAATTGATATACTTATCTTTATTTTTTTATTTGCAGGGTTTTCCTTTTGCATTGGCATAAAAGATGTTTACGTATTTCATTTAATACCACACAATTTGCTTTGAGACAAGTACTGTAGAATGAAAAATTCTGCCGGACTAAACCTTTAAATCAAAGCAACATATTGATTTTCAACATTGAATGTATAACTTTCTTTTGTAAGTTTTTTTAAGAGCAGAATTTTCTTCAGTTTTTGGTATGATGTCTGACCTTCCTTAGGTTATGTTTACTATGTACAAGTCACAGTTTTGCACAATAAAGCATTTAACGAAAGAGTTTCCTTTCTGTTCATTGGTAATAGGGTGCCATTTTTCTGGTATTCCTCTGCAATCAACTTCCATTTAACCAGTATTTAAACCCCTCGAGCAAATCAATCAGTGTGTGGCTCGAGCGTCGTAAAGTATACCACTTACAACTACAGAAAGGACATTGACTAATTAAACCACATTGAATGAGAGAAAATTAAACAACTGGAAGTAAAAAAAAAAGGAAAAACAGACAAACCAGACATGAATGTAGGGATTAAATACGAGATATTCGCCAGTTTCAACAACGAGTCAACAGAAAGATATTAGGAATAAAGAGTTTCAACCGTTTAAGAACATTTTATTAACATAATATTGTTGTTCGTTTCTCAAAATACCTGGCATTTTTGTAATTCCACTCTTGACCGGTGATTTTTTGAGAGGAGTGGGGAGAGGATGCTTTCAGATTGTCCTAGCTGGCAGGCGAATGTGACATGTTCTATCCCTCTCCTCCCTCGAGAAACCTTCCTAAACAAAAGGAGAGATCAGCAATGTATAAAAATAGAACGTTTTAACATGACGTCACAGCAGCCATATTGATGTACCAAAAGGACGAAATGGCGACCATGTTCGTGTCCAGTAAATCAATCCTGTTTGTGTTGAGCTCTTTACCAAATACAATCTTATTCCAACAAAGTTTTATGGCTGTTGGCCCCTGAATGGAAAAGCTCTGTACACTAGACTTCTAGATAGATGCAATAGCTTTTCGGATAATTTATGCCATTTTAGCGCATGTGTAGAAAGGAGAAAAGTTAATAGCAGCTACAGTTTATCTGCTGTTTCCAATATTGCGAACTTAAGTCATGCATAAACTTAAATTTAACCTAACTGTTTAAAAGATAATCCTACTACGAGCAAACAGGAAATATCAAAGCGTTCCCCTCTTTTATTACTGTATATATAGGTCTTAGCATAGAAGAGCCACGCTTAGTGGAATGCTAAAAAACCTTTATTTTTTCAATTTTTTTTTTTCCTGTTGTATTGGACCCTGGAAAGTTGAGTCAATTTGACAGAAGCTTCAAAAAGTAAACTGAAAGGTTTTGACCGTAAACTGCTTTGAGTCAATATTGAGTTGTAACAAACATCACATTTATATTTTACGATAACTGCAGAATTCTCGCGCGCTCACTGGCTAATTTTCATTGTCAATAAGCAGTCAGACACATGAATTTATAACTTATGCGATGCGTCAGCGAGCGAGAGCGGACAATTTGATATAAGTTATCGTAAAAAACAAATTGACGTCAGTTTTTCATGCGTCTGTCCAGTTATTGACAATGAATTTCGTCATAGCATTGTCAAATCCACTCGGCTATCGCCTCATGGATCCACAACTACTTTGACAATGTTATGACGAAATTCATGATCAATAACAGGACAGATGCATGAAAAACTGACGTCAATTTGTTAAATGGTAGCATAAATGCAAGGCAAAAGGATCAAAGATAAAACAAAACAAAATTAACTTTTCTGTTAGTTTTAATACCTGTTAAAAATCTCTCTGATGCTTCGTCTGTCACGTGTTCAGACTAAACAGCTTGGTACTCAAGGGAATTTAACCAGTTACGCAGAAAATTTATTGGCGCTTTTCTAAGACCCTCGCTTCATCGGAACAATGTCATAGAAAGGAATATTGTCTAATGTTTGAATGTTTCAGAGCAATCTATTCCTTTCTTTGAGTTTCTTTCCCCCTAAGAAACGTTTGTGGAAAAAAGACGACACCATCTTCGAATAAGAGATTTATTTCCTCGTGACTTCTTGTTTCGTTCAGGCATCCCGCTGTCGAAGACAAGTAACTCTCATCAAGCGCAATGGGCATGAAGATCAACTTCAAAGCTGTTGGACTTTGTGTCGCTATAGCCTTATCTTTTGCTCCAAGTGTATTTGCAGGTATTTGGTTCTTGTTGTTTTCTTTCTTCTAAACAAGGTTTTACAAACCTTTAAAAGTAAGCTTCCGGCTAAACAACTTGGGAATTCAGAAGTTTGTGTCTTTATCAGTCAGACATTTTCCTTTTACAGACAGGCATTTATGAATAAACATTACTGACCACAATAGGTTCATCGTTCTTTCGCTGTAATTAGACAAAACATGGGCAAAACGAGTGTCAGAAGGCGAGTTAAATCTTTAGAACTAACGAACATTTTATTACTGTCAGTGTATATTATATATAATAATCGTATGATAACACTAAAAAGGGTTTCAAACGCCTCCGTGAAGGCGGTAAAGAGACTCGGATCCTCACCGACCTAAATAGAATGGCAAAGGATTCAAGAACATGGAGAACGACATGTGAATAATTTTAATTATTCAACTTCTGTACCTGCCTCACAAATATCCTGATAAGTTTCCACTACAGTCAATATTGGTTATCTCAAATAAAGATCTCCAGTTCTAGAACACCTTTTCCTCATAAGATGATGAATTGTAATTTTTGTCGCTTTCTAAGAAGTTGACAGTTCGAAACATGCAAAACAACACCGAAGCTAAATTTTTAAATAGCTGTATCTATATCAGCATGAGAATATTTCCGCCGATGTCCATGTGCTGCGTGGCCGACATGCAAAGCGAATCTAACATCAGTTGTCGTTTATACTAGCTTATTGGGAAAAACTCTGTCTGAAAGAAAAAAAGCAGTTCGAACAGTTCGTACCTGTGTACAGGTCTTTACAAGGCAACTATTTTCTCTATTGTTAGAAAGTTCTGTACGGACGCTCATAACAGGCAGTTATGCTTGCCAATTTTGTTACTTTAGCATTGCACTGACAGGCCAGCCAATTATTCGTGCCAAAATCAGTAAAACTCCTTCATGCTTTGAAATTCCAGCTCAGTGTCCTTTCATGTTCTCTGTGAGATAATGAAAGTAAAACTAGCAACTGACGTGTAGTCTATGTATTCTAGCTGTATTCCTGCCACGTTATAACTCAGTTAGTCCATGTCGTCTATTCCAAAAAATTCCTGCTCGTGTATTTCTTATACTGTAAGTGGCTAATACAATGACTTGTTGTTTTCTTACTGAAGGTCGGTACATCATCGGAAAAGAAGAAGATGGTAGGTCTCACTCTAACTTTTATTGTGTTTCTCCACCGCACTAGTGAACAAAAATGAAGTCAGCATCCACTCTGTTTCCCAAGGTCTCCATACTGTGCAGCCTGTAAAACATTTTGCCTCGAAAATCTCAACGTCTCACCGACTAATTTTTAAAACTGGTACTCAAAATTTAGCGAAGGGTATACCAGCATGCAGAGGAATCAGTATTCAAAGGCTGGCAACAAGGAACGGCTTATGAGAAATAGACACCTTATTTGGGACTCAAAGAAAAGTAGACAAACAAAAAAGAAGCCTTTGTACTTTTTCCTAAAACGAGCACTCCGCTATGAACACGAGCTCTATCCTTTCAGAAAAGTCCTTCGCGGCCTAAAACCTCGCAGCTCGCTTCTCTCGCTTAGATATTCTACCCTGAAACTCATGAGGTCGACATACGGCAAGTCTAAATGAACTCTATCCCTGTCTAAATATTACCAATTACAAGGTCACTTTTCTTTCTTTTATTTTACTGCAGGACTTCGTATGACTATTTCTTCATTTTTTAAATTTGTTTTACAGAGACGTTGTTGAGTCTGAGCATTGCATTTCTGGTGATCTGTAGCGTGTTTCTGCTGGTCAGCATTGTGGCAGCCTTAATGATGTTTAGACGCACACGTGTATCCTGGTATGTGTAAAATAGTCTGAAGTGTTTCCAAATGGAGGCAGAGTGGCCTAGTGGTTCAAGGCGCTCTATTTTTGATCTGGAGGTCCCGAGGTCAAATCCTCCACCCTGCCTAGTAGATGGATTTGTGTTTGGTGGTCCCAGATTCCATTCCTCTACGCTTTGTAAATGGCCAACTGGTCAGCTTCCCACCACTTGGGATTTTTAACAAGTTTCTTTTCAGTTAAAAATATATGTTTACTTGTTTCAGTGTCCCCAATTAGTACAGTTGTGCTAAAACACTTCGATACTTAATTAAAGTGATTTATTTGTTATTTTATTTTCAAACGTAAGAGGGGACGAGAGGACGAGGGCGAGGGGACTGAATACTAAAGACTAAATGAAAGAAGGAAACAGAGAACTCCGATAACACACCACAAGATGCTTAAACCTTTTCCAAACGGTGTTATCTCTTTTAAATCACCACCCATACAATTTGGAAGTTAATGCTAAGCTGATCGTCCCAAACTATACACGACTATTTACCCCGAAAAACACCAATGGAAACTTCATAACTACTGGTAAAATTTTTCTCACTGTACTATTATACTTAAATTCATTTTCTGGACATTTTACTCCACATTTTTGTTGTTGTAAAAATGGAATTTCTCGCAGCAGAATAAAATGGGTTCCGCAAAAATCCCTACTGAACTTACAACCTTTCTGCCTCTTGCTAAATAAATTTTTGCTGTTCCTTGTCTATGAATGAGGTAAAGTTATCTATTTAGTGACAAATTTATTTAGCATCATTGCATATCCCAGAGGAGAGGTTTCATCCAACCTCCCTCCCTCCCCTGTACCCTGCACGATGGGGTTATGGGTTTACCTGTAGGTCCTAAGGTTAAGCTATCAGTTAGCCAGAAACGTGTGTTACAAGCCTTTTTATCGAGAACCTGATTGACAAAAGAGTTTTTCTGTCTTCAGGGGTAGAAGGGATTACGCTTTAGCACTGGAAAATTTGAGCCATTTACAGACTTCGTTAAAACTCTGTAAAATGTCAACATTTCCTTTGTAAATTTCATTGTCTGTAAATTTGCACACTTACAGAGATTTTGTAATCTCTGTTAAAACTCTGTAAATTTTAGTACATGTTTCGCGGTCAGATCGCATAAAATGTCCACGAAATGTTGCTATTTTTCTTGTAAATGTTTCGTAAAATTTAGAGATTTTATGGCATTTAAAGAAATCTCTGTAAAATGTCCACATTTTCTCTGTAAACAGGGCAGGAGAAAAATCTCTGTAAAATCGAAAACATAAAATCTTCGTATTATGTCTGTAAAGTTTAAGTTAAAATAATATCATAAAGTGTTATTAAAATCTACACAAATAAACTGCACACAATGTCACACAAAAGTACACATAATGTCTGTAAGATGTAAGCATTTTATTGGTGTAAATCTCTGCAAAATTTCCACATTTTCTCTGCAAAATCAGCCTGTACAAAAGGAACGGTTACAAAAGCCGTAAGACATAATCTCAATAAAATCTCTGTAAAAAGCAAACAGAATATTGCGTTAAATCTTAGTACAATGTAGACAAATAAACTACACAGCAGGTCAAACAAAAGTACACATAATGTCTGTAAAATCAGCAAATAAAATAGGAAGGTATTGAGAACCAGAACATTATCTTATGACACTTCTTACAACGAGAGGTTTACAAACAGCAAAATAAGGACTGTAGCAGGTTTACACAAAATAAAATAACCTTTGTGCCTTTCAATAACCAATAAATTCTGAAGTTCAAAGTTGTGCAACTAACAATTGAGATTTACGCTGCACATATCAAAATTATGACATACAAATGAAAGGACCTTGGGAGTAAGTACTTTATTCAGACACATTTCACCAGTGAGCCTGGGGCTCGTTTGAATGTGAACGTGTTTGCTAAAATTAAAATGTAAAATTTAAATATATTATCTATTCAATAAAAGTACAAAAACTAGACTATAAAATTGAAAATTGAAAAACTAGACTATAAAATTTAAAAACTAGACTAAGAAAGAAGATATAAACACAAACAAACTGGATCAAACTGGTGGCGTGACCTTTTAACTCTCAGAAAATTTTGGTGTCCTTCGATATTCCTAAGATAATTGACAGCAGTGTAATTTGGTAATATCATTCCATAAATGAAGGTATATTAGCAGGCGGTGTTGGACACGACTCGCAAAGCATGCCGGGAGAAATTTTGCCTGGAGCTCATTTTCATCTGATCGCTGAACGGCAAACATCTCCACGCGCTGATGGTGATGTGAAAATATGACTTATAGGAGGTTCGTTCGCATCCGATGCTGAAAGAAATCTGGAATGACATCCATATGAAGTGTTCCGCAGGCCAAGTAATAGCTCTAGATGACTTCTGCTCGATTTACAAAGCCACCATTTTCAGTGCTAAACAGATGATTTTAGGAATCGAAGCTTCGCGGTTCGTCGAATCTCTACGGTTGAAAGATAAATTATTTCCGTTTCTGATCTCTTCGAATTCGATCTTAACTTGCCGGAATTGAACCTACCTTCGGCACTTTCCTTCTTAGATATCTCGACTTGTGTGTGTGTGAAGTGTATCAGTGTATCGCAGGCCAACAACATGGTTGTTGAGAGATATTTGGTTTTCGTTCGACGATAAGAGAGCTGAGAAGTAAAACCTACGAAGAAAAGGGTTGAATAATTTGAAATCAAAGCAATGTTTTGTCCTTGAAAACTTGATTAATCGAGTCCCGCTGTATTTCCTTATTAACCAAAAGGAACCATAAACAACTTGCTAATGAGCTATGGCTCTTTCAAAATAACAAAAATAATTTGCAATAAATGGAATTAAAAAACTAGAAGCTTAATGGGAGAAGTAGAGTATGTTTTGCTTCAATGTAAGTGGTAAAAAATAATTGTATTCGTCCCCTGTACCAGGTCACACTTCCAGCAAATTCTTGTTCAACTTACAAATCCAAGATTAAATATGTACTGTGTGGATCTATTTTGTAGACAATGGGATAACACGATTTTGGTCTTGTTCAACTTCTTGAATGTGTTTAAAGTAAAAGGTCTACAAATGACTTTGCCTCAGACATTGCCACTAGCAATATCAATGTTCAAACTGATGAGAGTTTGAGATTTCTCTTTGCCTAGTGCTTAGGTGTTGGATGTAACTTGTATCTGCTCCAAGTGTCCATTCTTGGGTTCTCAGTACATGTGGGGCCATGTGAAAGGGAAATCAGGCTCAATGGAAAGAAGACTCGGTTGAGTTACATGAAATGAATGCTTTGGACAAATAATATACCTCATGCTATTTAAAGTGGTTGCAACTAAAATTGCAGATGGAAGATGTGAAAAAAAAAACAATGATTTACATTTACTTGTAAAATAATAATTCAATTCCTAAGTATGTTTTTTAAACTGAATATTTGCAAAGTACTGACAAGCACAACAAAAAAACCAGCAAAATAGCACAAAAACCATATTCTCTAAACAGCAGCCAACATTAAGTTCACTTATAAATTAGTAAACTGGAAGACTGTGAATGATAGGCATGGTCAATTAGCAATGACTGAATTGCATGTCCTCATATCACAACTGTGCTGAAGTTTAAGGTTCAATGTAACTTGTGTAAACTAAAGGGAGCTCCTTACCCAGAACAGTGCTATGCAGGTCATTTGAAATATCTATCAGTTTAAAATTTATCATTTACTGCAAGTCCTGTAGTCAACAACACAGTGATCATGTACCAATATTAACATTTCCTACATTGGCTGTTAAATATTTTGCCAAAAACAGTCTCCACAGCACTACCTCGTGTTGACTCGTAATGACTGTGACCAACTGAATTCAGAATAATCTAGCATGTAGCTGTATCCTAGATCATCTATAGTGAGATGCTTTCACTGAGATAACTAAACTGTAACAACATTTTTTAAGATACAAGCAGATGCACTATATTGAACACTTGCAGTAGCTCTTAAAACTTGGGATTGCCATGCAGCTTTCTAAGTAGTCACTTGCATTATGTCATTATGTATTCTGTTTTGGTCTATTCCATTCTAAATTTGATATCCTAAACAGCAGCATGCTGTAGCTTTCCCTGTTAGATCACTACAGTGTAAGTGGATAAATTTAGTTCTTAGGAAATATAGCAAAGTTAATTCCAAGCCCATAGTCTTTTAAAATACCAGTGGGTAATTCAGCATTTGCTTCAAACACATTGGCTGGTTCTGCTCCAGGTGGGTTGACAATTATGCGTAACTATACACTTGAAACACTTATTATTTATTGATGTATAGTCTCCCACTACTACCAACATTCAAAGGAAAACAAGCATAAAGAAGTGGGAGATCAAAAATAATCAGTCACAGACGACTGAACAATAACATCCGATCCAAGAGTAGTAAATTTCTGTTAGAGATAACAATTCAAGACAGGCAGTGATCATGATAGTGAAAATTCACTGTAAATGAGATGATATCTTTAATGGACTAGCATCCAAAGCAGGATTCAAAAATCTTGAACATCGGCCAAACAAACGGATGACATACGCACTACAAAAAAAAAAAAAAACATAACAAGAAAACATTAAGATGTAAAGGGAACAAGCCGAGCCACAAAATACCAAGGGTAGAAATCACACAATCACTCCTGCGAAATACCGCGAACATCCGACACATCAAGGAAAATACCCCAACTTCAAGTCCGATTTTGACCGTTAAAACGGCGGGGCCCGCCCGGCAGGTATATTTTGCAGGGTGCAGGGTGCAGGTTGCAGGTTGAAATGTAATTATAACTGGAAAACCGCTGGCACTTGAAAGAACGTACAGTTGGTAGAATTACCGTGACTGTTACATAACGCTGTTTACAGTCACTCAGAAAGGTGGCTTCCACCTAAGTGCCAAACCGACTGAAGCGATGGGAGGAGAGTGTATTTCAATGATTTTAAGCCTGCAATGAATTATTGTTTTTGAAGAAACATCTGAAATATCATCTGAAATATCTGCTGAATTTGGTTTCTTCCCTGTGAGTACCAAAATGAAAGCACACTGAGTTTGCGCCAGTATATTCCGTCGGTTAAAATCTTATATTATTTCATTTCTTTATTTATTTGCTTCATTTGTGATGGCAATCTTCTGTTGTTGAGGGAAGACTCGAGCCAAATCTGGAATCGATGGAGACATCTGTGGAGCGGCCATCCAGATGGCTTTGAAGAGATTTCACCAGTCTCTGCGTGTCGATCGATAAGTACTTATAGCGGATCGATCGTGTTTTCGATGGACATGAGAACATCGCTCAAACCAAGTGCGATCACAAACATGTTGGGAAGCGTACGAAGTCTCTAGTTTCTGTATACGGCGTAACAAGTTAGAAGATTGTCAAAGAAGGCCTAAATATTAATAACAGCGCGTTTTCACTACGTGAAAGAGGCGAACTACTTTATGTAAGAACCCCCGACGAGTATATAGGTTATCAATTATTTTTAGTGCCAGCGGTTTTTCAGTTATAATTAAATTTCAACCTGCAACCTGCAACCTGCACCCTGCAAAATATACCTGCCGGGGCCCGCCTGGGCCCGCCGGACTTTTCTTAAAGCTCAACTCTCGAACTAAAGTTTCATGCAAAAAAAAATTCACAATACTGATCCCTGTTACCCTGCAAACGACCAAACGAATATCCATGTCAGGCGCGTGTGGTAAACAAACGTTTTCAACATAGCATGATTTCCATTGACTAGTTCTGATGCAAAAATTGCTTACCTGCACTTGAGGCTTGGCAAACAACTGGTCTAGATATTACACTAGCAGCTCCTAGAAAAGGTTCGTTTGATTCTCATGATGAATGCAGATATCGGTCGAGAAATGACAACCTACTCTCCGTTCGCAACGAAAAATGTGTCCGCCATTGCTCCGGCTGAGACGACATATGATTGGTCGAATACTGTCACGTGAACCGTGTCCAACACCGCCTGGTATATTACAGCGGTTTTCAATTGAGTGTTGTAAAACCAAAACACAACTAATTACTTACCAATTAGACTACACGGCCAGTCTCGTTCATCATACTTAAACCAAAACCAAAACCAAACCTAAAGGTATTCTTTGATTACTTAATTCGACACTCAATTGAAAACTGCTCTAAAGAAATAATCTATTAAACTAATAAGTCCACCTTGATGTTCATTTTTTTACACTACTGTACAAAACCATTACTAATACTACTATTGTTGACACTACAGTCTTAATAACAGCCGATTTAAAACACTTGTCTCAAGATATATGTATCATAGCAATAAGAAAAATTCAATCTAAGATATCAGCGATCAATAATACTGTCAAAGCTCTCCCTGCAGCCATCTCAAGAATTCACAAAAGAGCTCTTATATACAACCAGGGATTAAAACAATATAACCTGGTCTTTTATGTGAACGTTTAGCATAAAGCCTGGGACATGTACATGTAAATGGTCACTCTCTTGTGCGAGTTTTTAGCGTTAAAAGCCTGGGGCATGAAAATGTTCATTTGCGGTATTCCCAGCAGTTGTAAATATCCTGAAAATAATTGCCTTTGATACATGGAAGAGATTCTTGGGTTAACAGGTAAGGTAACTACATGTACAAGTTTCAGATGGAAACCTGCAAATCTCTCATTTGAATGATGAAAATATTGCACACTCCTTTAATGGCTGCTTTCAAGAGCTTAAAAATAATTTATAAACAATTAGATTAGCTGGTACTTCTCAAAGGTGCTCATGGCTGCTAAGGGAGAAGATCCTTTTAATTGCAGGGTTTGTGTGACAATTCAGAAGGGGGTCAAAATAGTGGTTTTAACTACCTATAGGCCAGAGACAGATGCAAAACATGTTTGCATAACTGTAAAATACACTTTAATCTCTCACTACGGACACCTCCACAATAAGGACAGCTTATTTGGTCCCAGAAAAACTAGAATTATTATAATCTGTACCTCTATAATATGGACACCTCCATAATATGGACACTCACCTCTGGCCCTTTGCTCTTCATATTTAGGAAGGTCCACCATAAATTGAAAATGCTTCCAGATTGTACATATGTGCAGTGCATACACTCAATTAACATGTAAAAAAATAATTTGGCTTAATATTTGTGTCATCTGAGTGACTCAAATGGAGCTTTCTTAATGCTTAACCATTCATTAAATGATTTATTCCTAACTATCCACATGTAGTGACGTCAAATACAATTAGTGCTATATACACATACATAAATATAATATACATTTACAACAATGGAATAGCCTCCTGAAGCTTGATAGTATTTTCACAGTTCTTGTAATGTTATTCTTTCATTCTACAACTGAAAGAAAGAAAGAGAGAAAGAAAGAAAACAGTGTTATTACTGCTACATAAATGCCCAACAGTCGTAACAAAACAAGATGCATGTAAATCACAATGACAAGTGCATGTACTGTCAAACTGCTCAACAGTGCAGATGGCCAGTCCAACAATCCATTAATTTTTCTTAATCAGAATTGAAGACCAAATGTATATGTATAGTACTTTATTTACAATATTTAGTCGTCTAGGTAATTGCCGAATATCTTGCATCGAGCAAGGTACATTTTAATTGACAGCAATACCATTATATTGATTTGGCTGAGGGATACAATTAAGTGACATCACAGATCATCTTTCAAATTATTCTCACATTCCAATAATATTGATTCTTACTTATGATCAATTAGCAAGGACAGACCTACATTTCAAGAATATATGACACCATCAACATTTGTATTTTTTTTGGTTTCTTTATTATATAAAACAGATAGATTCCATGTTGCCATGCATCTGTTCAGTAATTGATCACACCAGACATGACAAGAAGACCCCAAGATGTAGTAAGAACATCAGTGACACACTCGGCTATCACATTAGCCGCTGTTCCGAAAAATGAGCCCGCACTTCCTTCCATCTCACAGTTCTCGTGAGATGAATCATATTTTGCTACGTATTAACCGGGTGGTCGCAAGTTTTGGGAAATTACTGAACAAATTGAGATAAGCTTTCAATTCGTGCAAATCAAACTAACCAGAAATAATATATTTGTTTGATTACGCGCGTAGAAACAAAGTCCGTTGATCGATATATGGCCGATTGTATTTAAAAACGTAATCAACCTTCGTTCTGGTATACCCTCTGATTGGTTGATTTTGACAGGATATGTCAACATTCGAGCGTTACTTACGCAAATGAGAAATGCGATATGGCGGTCAGTGTAAAATGGGATTGACGGACCTACACGACTAATACGGTCCGTGACATTTGTACATTTACCGCTATCTCCTCGGTCTCCGGACCTTTCTTTCTTTCAAATGTGTTTATGAAGCGTACTTTATGTTGTGTTATTAGGGCCCGGCTGTTTGATTCCAACTATTTACAGGTACAGTATGTTGCTTCTTTTCACGGATATCATATTTATCATTCTTAATCATTTATCTTCGCCCGATTTTTCTTCGAAGACTGCCGTAGCTTTACTTCGAGCAAGAACGTCTTGAATTGCCGGTCGATACCGTCCTGTCGAGTTTTAGCACCCTTCGCGCAAGGAGTATCTCCAGTCGACGATCTAGCGTTCGTTTGTCGTTTTGGCAAGAATTATTTCTCAACACATCTGCTGACAACTAAGATCCACGAGCCGGCAGTCACGTTACGGGTCCCTTTAGGAAGGACCTTTTGTTAAGTTTGTCCAAGGGCGTTCTTTCGCTTTCTCTCGCCGCACTTCTCCCCTATTTTTTCACTCGCCGTTCTTTGCGATGCACCCCAACTGACCAGAGTTTGGTCCGCTCAGATTTGTGGTTGATTGATGATACCTGGCTTCGGAATTTTAAGGAGGGGAATTTACATAGTCCCTGGACCAAAATATGCTTTCTTTTTGACGCCCCGAGTATGTCAATTTATAGAGATTTTATGGTGCCCCGATTATGTCAATTTACAGAGATTTTGCAGAGATTTTATGGTGCCCCGACTATGTCAATTTACAAAGATTTTACCGTGCCCCGAGTATGTCAATTTACAGAGATTTTATGGTGCCCCGAGTATGTCAATTTACAGAGATTTTATGGTGCCCCGAGTATGTCGATTTACAGAGAATTTGCAGGGATTTTATGATGCCCCGAGTATGTCAATTTACAGAGATTTTATGGTGCCCCGAGTATGTCAATTTACAGAGATTTTATGGTGCCCCGATTATGTCAATTTACAAAGATTTTGCAGAGATTTTATGGTGCCCCGACTATGTCAATTTACAAAGATTTTACCGTGCCCCGAGTATGTCAATTTACAGAGATTTTATGGTGCCCCGAGTATGTCAATTTACAGAGATTTTATGGTGCCCCGATTATGTCAATTTACAAAGATTTTGCAGAGATTTTATGATGCCCCGAGTATGTCAATTTACAAAGATTTTACCGTGCCCCGAGTATGTCAATTTACAGAGATTTTATGGTACCCCGAGTATGTCAATTTACAGAGATTTTATGGTGCCCCGAGTATGTCGATTTACAGAGAATTTGCAGAGATTTTATGATGCCCCGAGTATGTCAATTTGCAGAGATTTTACGATGCCCCGAGTATGTCAATTTACAGAGATTTTATGGTGCCCCGAGTATATCAATTTACAGAGATTTTGCAGAGATTTTATGGTGCCCCGAGTATGTCAATTTACAGAGATTTTACATGATCAGGCTAAACCTGTAAAATCTTTGTAAGTGGTAAATTTACAAACATTCTTAGAAGATTTTGTTAAGTCTGTGAATTATGAGTCCCATCCTCTTACTCTAGCTGCTACAATTTACAAACATTTTACAAACATTTTGAAATGAACAGAACTGAAAACTAAACAAAATGTTTGTAAAATAAATTTACAGACACACTGTTTTTAAGCAGAATAAGTACCAAAGTCTGTAAATTCAGGATCTACAGACATTTCATTAAGTCTGTAAATGTGTCAAATTTTCCAGTGAAATTACAGAGGACATGGATGTCAGATATGAGAGCATGTGTTCTGGCAAGCAGAATGGAGAGAACGTGCCGGCACAGTATGAACAGCTCAAGGTGAGATAGCTTGGCTTACAAGATGTCGCTTATATCATGCAAATGATGCAATAAATTGAGTGGAATAGGCCCAATGCAAAAATGGCTGCCATTAATTTTTGCCACTGAGAAGAAGTGTTTGTCAACAGAAAAATATAATTTTGTTTTAAAGCCATATTCCTATCTGACTGGAAATTACAGGGACATATATTATGTTAAAAACATGAAAACGAGGCTAGTCAGAGCAGAGTAATTTTTTTCATACAAATTTCCTAAATTTAAACGATTTAAAACTTTGCCATCGTTAACGTAAAAACACTTACATTTTCAGGAAATTATATTATTTTATTTCTTTTGATGCTGTATCATACGTGGTTGAGGAAACTTGACCACGCAACAGAGATCAATGGCAGCAATTTTTGCATAAGGTCTATGGCAGCCATCGATCAGTAATACCTTAAACAAAATTCACTTCATTCATAAATTTGTCATCCTTGCCTCATTGCTTCATTGGTAAGTTTGCTCGAATTTGAAACGTGGTGATTAATCCGAAACCGAGACCCCGTTCGTGCGATAAGCATTGCCTTAATTAAACAAGTGTCTCTCTTCACCCACCCTGCATGGCCTTGATGTCTAAATGATTTCCTGCAATATTACTTCAACATGAAAAAAAAATTACTTCAACATCCACCTTTCTAAGTGACGGGCGAACTTCGCATGCAAATATTACTCGGTATTTTTAAGATAAACTTCAGGGATTTCTTGATTTCAAGTCGTATTTTGGCACTCTTGTGCGCAAAAGGCTCAAACACCAGTTTGATGAATTACAAATGTCGCCTACAAAGCAGCACAAATCTTAGATGAGTTCCGCAAACTGTCTTTTGTAATATACATGTAGCCCAATGTATTAAATACTTTCTGTGTGACGCAGGTTTTAAAGCTCAAACTTTTACAATTCAAAGAATATATGTGCTCGTTTGCACTTTTGTTACCCAGCTTTGCCGGTTTTGAAAGTCGGCATTTCCTTCGATATTACCCCGAGAAAGCTAAAATTTTCACCGAGTACTAAATTCTGCAAGCTCTTTACTTCTGTGTAGTTAATTTATATCCAGCGTGATGCCTCCCCTAGACAAATTCCTATGCTAATGAGGCAAAATGTAAACAAGTGGTCAGTGGCTGTGCTCAGCAAACATACTCCTAGTCCTCCTAGCCGCTTCATGCTACAGAAACCGGGATAAACTACGGCCTGATCGGCCACTTGGTTCCTATGCAGATTTAACCTAGGTCACAGAATAGGCTGTTTCCGAACTACCTTTAGCCTCTTTCTCAAAGCGGGTCTTGGTGCCCATCCTTACATATGAAAATGAGATTTCATTCACACTGCACATGCAAATTTAACTCATTTTGATATGAATGGTGTTGCATCTGGCCTCGCTTTGATGGAGACGCTTAAGGCAACTCGGAATTGGCAATTCAATTGCACTTTTCGCCTTCCACAGCTAAGTGAGCCAAGCAATGGATTTTATCAGTCTTTGGACGACACCAAGGAACGTGGTAAACAAAACAATGGTCAAGAGGACGCCAGCGAGACAGAACTCAAAAACAGACCACTGAGTTCCTTCCAGAATCCAGCTTACCAAAGTACTAGCATGAATTCTGGGCTGGATGTAGCTAAAGACTGTGAAACGCCGCTGTAGAGTGGTTCTCGCAAGGTAAACTTGATGCAACCCTACTTTTATTCCAACAGATTGATTAATTGACTGACTGGCGGACTGACTGACTGACTGACTGACTAACTGACTGGCTGGCTGGCTGGCTGGCTGATTGATTGATTGATTGATTGATTGATTGATTGATTGATTGATTGACTGACTGACTGACTGATTGATTGATTGATTGATTGATTGATTGATTGATTGACTAACTGATATACTTATCTTTATATTTTTTATTTGTAGGGTTTTCCTTTTGCATTGACATAAAGGATGTTTACGTATTTCATTTAATACCGCACAATTTGCTTTGAGACAAGTACTGTAGGATGAAAAATTTTGGCGGACGAAAACTTTAAATCAAAGCAACATATTGATTTTCAACATTAAATGCATAACTTTCTTATGTAAGTTTTTGTAGGAGCAGAATTTTATTCAGTTTTTGGTGTGATGTCTGACCTTCCTTAGGTTATGTATTATATGTACAAGACACAGTTTTGCACAATAAAGCATTTAACGAAAGAGTTTTTTCTGTTCATTGGTAATAGGGTGCCATTTTTCTCGTATTCCTCTGCAATCAACTTTTATCTAACCAGTATTTAAACTCCTCGAGGGAATCAATCAGTGTGTGGCTCGAGCGTCGTAAAGTATACCACTTAAAACTACAGAAAGGACAGCATTTTCTTATTATTTCTCCCATTGCAATCCTAAAATATACTTTGACGGCTAAAAATGGCGGCGTTTCATCATGAACACCCTAAGTGAGACCAGAATCCTTGATTTATACCCAAAGCGAGACGACGAGCATCCCCGACCATTTCATATGGGAGACCCCCCCCCCCCCCCCCTCCAGGGAACGATGCACATGTACAAGTCTAGGGAGAAAAAAAACAACCACGACTGATTAGTTCTAACTTTGGTACAGCAACAATTTCAGCTTATTTAGTATGTTATTTGATGGCTGAACTAGTTGCTCCGATTGCTTATACCAGGGATCATTTTCATCCATTTACAACACACCTACCATGCGTAATGAACAAACATTGTGACCTGATAGTCTGAAATGTCTGTCATCTCCCCCCCCCCCCTGCGGGCCCCCTCCCCCCGCCCCCTAGATCAGCTTAATCCCCGGGTGAGGGACTCCTCTCTTGCCTGGGGATTACGCTAATGTGACCTGAAAGCAGATTGGACAAAAAGTGTTCTTAAATAGCTGGAAGTCCAAGGCTCGCCGTTTAAAAAATGTATTTCTGACTGAGGTTGCCGGTACGTATTAGATTGGCTGCTTAGGGCAAAATTACATGAGAAATATTCACTTGCCACTGAAAACTGGCCGTTTGTTGCATCTGGTGGTTAAGATCTTGCTATTTTACCATGGGATTTGAACTTCTATGTTTATATTCCGTTTCGCATCTTTTGTTTGGGTTGAGCTGATTTAAAGCCAAGAAGTTAGGGACTATGCAATAATTACCTGGAGGGGGGGTTGGAAAACTAGAGGGGGGGGACAGGAGAAAATGACCACAATAGAGAGGGGAGTTGTTAAATTTTGAAAATTTAATAAAGAGATTGTTCGTCAACGAGGGAAAATTGCCCTCTCTTGAAGAAAGTTCTTTGCAAGAGGTATGTTCCAGCACAACGTGGACGAGACTGCATGTTAAAGTTATGTACAGCACCTTGAGTTCCTCGATGCAAAAGCCAAAAAAAGAGTAAGAGAAAGGAACACTCTTCCGCTTATTTCTTGAACAATTGAAAAAGATGTAAAAGCGCTTACCAACAAGCAGCTGAAAATGTATCTAGAGCAAAAAGGTCTTGAGATAAGTGGAAGCAAGGCTAAGTTGATTGATCAAGTTCTTACCCATGCACGCGAGAACCTTAGTGCCAGAGATGCTGTAGAAGATGAGGAATCTCCCAATTCATGCGAAGACGACACAAGCTCAGAGTCCAGTGATTCTGATGACTTTTCAAATGACACTTCGACATACGTCGAAGAGTCATTTGAAGTGATGTTTGTACCGGAGGAAGAACTCCAACAAGTAAACAAGGTATGAGGGAATCAATGGGAGGAGACTTTTCTCAAGGAAGGGGGGAGGGTTAGCCTTAATATTATCATTTGCTTAATGATAGGGGGTATGACTTAGTTATGGGGCATATTTCACCCATTTCCCAGCCTCCCCCCCCCCCCCCCTCCAAGTTATTATTGCACAGTCCCTTAGTATGGGATTGTATCAATCTCTGTACTCTTTTTCGAATGAACATTAGCAACATGAAATTTTATACCTATTCTTACATTAGTGTTATAATATAGATATAAAAAAAGAAACTTTTTGTTACATATGGTGAAGGAAAAAAATAAAAAGATACTTTTGGGGTGACGCACTTAATTTCTTCTTCCACTTGACAGTTGAAATCACATTTGTATTATTTGATGCGCGAAGCGGTTCAGCGTAAAATAGCAACATCATCAGAATATACTTAAAATCAAGAGTCAACATCATTAACAACAGTGACAAACTATAAGGTGATTAGTTAACTACACAAGCAGCCTTGAAAACAAAATCACAGTCACAGACATAACAATATAAAATGTCTGCCAACCTTCTGACTTCAGATCTCCTTCTCATAACCGACTCCCGCATAGAATGAAAAGTACTACTTAAAGGGGCAACCGAAGAATAACGTCTTAGATCGTCTTAGCTACATATTTGCATTCCGTGGCTCTTGCAGAGTACATTTCTCTGAAGAAGACCGCAGAAGGCGGTCGAAAATTCAGTTTTAACGTCTTTTAGATATGTTTTAAGCTCCTATTTAAAATTTTGATCACGGATACAGATCGCTCCCACAGTTTTATGTACTACTTAAAGTAATATTGCATGTCAACGAGATCGCTTTCATTGCTGACCAACCACGCAACTACTGAAATATATAAAGAGGTTTTGTATCTGTAGGCAGATTTGAATGACAAAACAAATTGACGTCAATGCTTGGAAGCATTAATCAGTGCTGTAGGTATCTTATCTGTCATTTTCAGTGTCTGTAGAATTGGAAGACAACACCAAGATTAGAGAATGTGTCAATCCGTCACACAAGCTAACAAGTCCACTCTAAATGTATTTAGTCTTAATCACGATTGCTGAAAACGAAAAGGCAATAATATTGGAATCACTTGACAATGACTTATAATTGTTATAGTACTTCAGGAAAAACCGTTTCCTATATTTCGACTCCTGATTGGCTAATGAAATTTGCGCATACGTAGAATTATGACTCAGGAAAATTGTGAACTACCGCAAGCTCCGATGAAATCGCAGACAGCAACTAAGGAATATCTTACACAGTGAAGGATATTTCCAAGCCGAGTAGTTTGATAATTGCATGACAGCTATTCATGCTTGAAATATCTCACACAAATAGGCTTCAAAACACGTGCAAATTAAACACGTGCCCGCGAAACATTTGCGTGTTTTTACGAGGGGCTCCACAGTAGCCACAACAACCAACTTGAGACGATGTTTCGAAATTTACATGTTACAGACGATATTGCATTACCAGGCACCGAGCCGTGATATTGATTCATTTCTGCCGCAATAACAGTCCCCCAAAGACTTCAAATGTGTACAAACTCCTCGTTCTTGAGAGCATTTGTGTTACGTTAATATCAGTAGCCAACAGTGCTTTCTGTTAACATTTTCTCTTGGTAAGAGCTCAGTATGAACTTCGGTGTCATTGCAAGTTGGACGTTCGTGTTTTTGGCGTTATTCTGTTCCACGGCTCATGGAGGTAAGTCAGAAAATCAGAGCACAGTTTACATTATTTTGCGAACAAACATTTATGTGAAATTTATTTTCGGAAGTTTATTTTCAACTTAAGAATGTCACATGGAAATCCTTAAGAAAACCTCTTAACAAAAAACTTCAGTTTCAGTCATGTGATTTTAGACATGCTAGCTGTGTGATCGATTACATAACGTATCTTTTCATTTCATTGCCAACCTGCCACTTGTAAAACTTTTAGAGCATAAATCGTGTCTCTTAAGTTTGTAAGTGTTCGAGGGCTGAAAAACATTTTCTTGTTATTTCGTGTTTGCCCCATTGCGTGCTTGTTGAATTACTCTCCTCCTGGGAGCAACGACGAGCGGACATTGTTTCGCGCCTTAGAAACCTATTTTTTTATTTCATCGATGGTATGCTAATTAGAGCTTTAGCTTGTTAATGGCTGCCTTATTTACACGATTTCAAGCTCGGTTTCTGGCTCACAATACAATAGATGAAACAATGCAAGCTATGGTGCTGGTCTAATTTAATCCCTGTACAACTTGGTTTAAAAGACACATAATCACAACCTTGGCCCGGAACAGGCAACTGATAACTAACGAAAAACGCGGTGTTTATAATTCGCACGCGTAGAGCGCGTTAAAAAACCCACTATTGACATGGATGTAGTCATTTTCACTATGTCTTTCAGCGCTTTGAACGGTTTACAATTTCAGTATTAAAAATTAATAATATTCAGACCTTGTTCTAAAAATCCCGTCTGATAATCTACAATAGTGCTCTAACAAGATGACTGATAACTAACGTAAACACGGTGTCTTTAATTCGCTCTTGCGGGGCACGTTTAAAAAAAAAACGCTAACCACATGGATGGAGAGATTTTCACTTTGTTCTTCGGTGCTTTGAACTCACGATTTACAAATTGAGTATTCGATGTTTACAATATTTTCAGACATTTCTCTGTTGATCAAGCAAGATAATGAGACGAATTGTAACCAATATAAGTTGCGAATACAGAACGATTTTCGTCTGTTGTTTCAAGAAGACGAAAATCTGTCTGCGTTCACAAACTGTAACTGTAATACCACAAGTTGTACCAGCCTCACAGTCCCACCGTTATCTTAATTGACCTTTTTTTTATCTTACATTATCAATACATTGCTTTACAATCCCACCGTTTTCTTAATTAAGTTTTTCTTTTTTTTTCTTACATTTTAAGTACATTGACAAAAGACGGCTGGCGCGAATAAGAAACAGTCGCGAAGTAGAAGATGTATTGTCTTGATCTGTCCTAAATTCTCATTACTAAGATTGAAAGAAATGCACGGAAAAGGCAAAAAGAATTTAAGCCGGGCAGTATTCCGGCTGATGAGTTCAGTAATCTGTTTTAATTACTTTGGCTAAGTGCTTGCTCAAAACTTTGCTTTGTTCTTTTATAATAGAAAGAAAAAAAAACGCTAAAACTGGAGAAAACTGACAACGAACTCTTTCGACAAAAAAGAAAACTGATTACTTACATTTCCAAAATTTAACCATAACGGCAATTTGATTTGTTGCAATCTGGTCACAAAATCAAATTTGAATACTTCCATCCTTCTTCTCCAAAATACCTGTGTTATTTTGACTAGTAGAATCTTTTAGCCAGAGGATTTGAATATTTGTTAGCATTTAGCCATATGACGAGAGAGATTAAAAGAAATTTCAGTCAACGTTTCGACTGGCATCAAGCATCATTCTCATGACTGAGGTCGTTAATGTCAAGGTCGAAGTTGTTATGTAAGAGTTGAGTTTGAAGTGGATTGCATTCCAATATGCTAGTCCAATTCTGGCCCTCTCTCTATCACGCAACACTACGCTCTCGGAGAGAGGGTCCAGGGACAATCCTCCGTAGGAAAAAAGAGTGCGACTGGTACATTTACCCATAGTTCTTAGCGTACGGACACCTTAACAACGTTCATAAAAACGTACAGAAAAGTAACAAAATCTTCGAACCTAGGCTACACAATGTCCTTAGTACAGGGACAAATATTGTAAAATGTGGCTTTCTTTGTGCCTTATAGGCTGTGTTAGGTTCGCTCTTCGCAAGGTATTGTGGTAAATTGTTCAGCAGCCATCTTTTTTCCTACGGTGGATTGTCTGCGCATGGGTATCTCTCTCTCTGAGAGCGTGGCGTTGCGTGACAGAGAGAGGGTAAGAACTGGACTATCCAACATGCGCGAAATTTAAAAATGTACTAATCATCAGTGAATAACTTCGCGCGGATCGAGTCAGACTGCACGTTGAGTGATGCTTTTAGTTCTGTTATGAATAGGATTTCATATATTAAGCAGTCAAGTTTAGCGATACAACATGGAAATTAGGTAGCTATAGGAGAACGGTGGATAATCAGTGCGTACACTGAGCCTTATATCTTGTCTAATATCATCAACTTCGGCGGGCTTAGTGGGTTGAAGATACCTTTAAAGAAATACGAAATGTATTAAGAGCCGTTTTGAATTGATATGACTTAAAAGTAAGCCACTGGCGTCTCAAACATCTACTTTGCTGACCGGCATTGCTTTATTTGTTGCTAAACAGTGTACCCTAAACTTCCGAATGCAATGACCGTTCGTTACTTTCGGAATAAGCAGCCTTTGTGGCTCGCGACTGAGCACTTTTTACGAAATAAGAGACGGAAATTCGTCAGTAAAACAGCCCTTAAAACATGAGATGAAATTCTTCCTTCCAGTTAAAATATATGTCGCTGCCACACGGGGGGTGGGGGGGGGGGCATCGTGTTGTTGGTCGGCCGGAAAGCTAGTAAGTTTCTATTTCGGGACGCACTGCTACACGTTAGTCTGCTGTATCAATATCTCATTGCGCTAGTCGAGTTTTCAATTTTAATTTGTAGAAACTCTCCTTTGAATACGCTCCTGTTGAAAATGACACAGAATCTATAGATCTCGTACCAACCTCTACGATGAACATTGAGTTGTGACAATGTCTCTAAAACTAGCCGTGTCATGTACTTTGAATGATCATGACGACATAACGCAATGGCACTAAAAATATGTCAGAATAAACTTATTCACAGGTCTAATTATAGAGTGCTTGAGGTTTTTTTATACCTTTTATACATTAGTAACGATCCATGCGTTTTCTTTTGTTTAAGATTACGTTAGTCATTCAGATGGCAAAGAAGGGCACAACAGTAAGTCAAGATTTGGACCGAAAATGTTATATTTAACTAGTAGTATTAAGCTGTTATTTATAGACAAGGTTACAGCCTCAATCCTTGACTAACAGTCCTGAATATCCTATTTAACCTCAATATATCAATTTAAAGTCAACACGTGAATCATAAAAACTAAAAACCGAAAATAGTCACAAAAGAGTACTGTTAATTCTTGGCATAAAATGAAATTCTCCAACTGTAGTAGGGTACTATCTGTGGAGTCAAGGAAGAAGAATGTAGCGATGACGAGCCGCCCTCCCACTTGCCACGACCCCTTTGCTATGTTAACGTATTCGTATTCAAAAGCCAAAAAAACGTTAAAAGAATATGCAATCTTTTGCATGACATGTCAGCAGTGTGCAGACCAATTGTTTCGCTAGTTTTAACATTAATTTTTAAGGAAGAATTTTTTTTTGTTTTGTTTTTTTTTTAATTTCAGCTGCTTTTACGATTGTAATCGTGCTAGGAGTTGTCTTCGCCATTCAGTTTCTTGTCTTTGTGTTCTTTGCATGTAAAGGATGGGACGCAGTGTTCGGGTAAGTATCTCTCACACTCTTGTTGCCGATACTTTAACTCAACAACATTTATAACTTTAGTACCATAATTTATTCCACAAGTCCAGTCAGGTTTTCAAAACTAAAATCCTGCACGACCAAAACCATGTGCGTACATCCGGGTTACAAAGTTTCTTACATATCTTATACTTCATGTAAAGTCCTCGTAATGTCAAATCCGATTTAGATAAAACTACGCTGCGGCGGCTACAGTTGTTGTTGTTGTTGTTGTTGTTGTTGTTGTTGTTGTTGTTGTTGTGGAGTTCGAAACAGGAGTTTGCCATGTCATCGCACAAGGAAAGGTCAAAATAAAATCTAATGGAAACTAGGACACTATATTTCCGGAGTTTACTGGAAAAGAACGCCGATCAAAATTATGACCAACTTCACAAAAAAAAGATATGGGAAATCACTCTTTATTTGTAGAGGACGGTTTAATAGTTGTAGGGACAATTTAAAAATCCCATTATCAGCCCCATTACAAAGCACTCGCGCTCACCCTGAGAATATCAGTGTCTTTTGTTGCATCATTCCAGAAGTGCATAGTTAAATGAGAATAAATTTAAATCTTCAAACTTTTGAGCTAAACTGATATCTTCGTTGCGCTTCAGTTACCAGTAATTTTCTGACTTCTTGCTTTTCAGCTCACGGTCTGTCCGCAGTGACCCGGAATCTCAGTTAGCGAACCAGTTTCCTTTCTTGCCTTCTTACGAGATGGCGATGAATGAAGCGCGTGAAAGTCAACAGAACACTAATACAACCCCAGAGAGTTTGATTATTGATAACGGTGTCATACTGGAAATAAGAAATACAAGAATAATCCCCTCCACAGAGAGTCGAAGTAATATTATTGAAGCAAACGCTACTGTGAACACACCAAGAAATTACAGCCTCGATGATGAAGATGTGTTAGAGATAGGAAACTCCACTGTGGACGCAATTGTGCAAGACAGTAATGGCAGTGCTGAAGAGCAAACGGAAGCAAATGTTACGTCACCTTCGGGGAACTGTAATAACGACAATGAAGTTGATTTAAGTATAGGTCCGTCGAGTGTACATACAAGTTCACAAAAATGAAGATTGGTGTTGCCACATTCTTGGAGCTGGTGTAAAAACGGGACTTAATAAAAGAAACAGTTACGAAGTTATGAACAAATTTACATAAGATCGGATGTTTACCATCGAGAAAAAGGAATGGACAAATAAAGGTTCAATCGACCACGTAACATAAATGTTAACTGGTTATCATGTAAGATATTTCATACACTGTAAATTCCTAGTATATGTACATATATATATATAATATAAATAAAGTTTTAGCCTGGTCTGCACGAGCAATTTTTATATGACAATTTTTATGTGACATTTTGATCGCGTAAATGGGACAGCAATTTTTTTTTTTCTGTCAGCAGTTCAAAGTTTAGTGCACCAGCACTGTCTTTGGACAGCACATATACGCAGAAACAAGGCGGGGCTGCTTAGTGGCCACACATTTTATGTCATGAGTCGTCCAACACACCAGCTTTTCAGCGAGTACATTTACCATGCACATAAAACTTTGTCAATTTTCCTCGTCTACACATAAAAATTGCTCGTGTTGGCTAGGCTTTCGCAATCGTGACGCTTTATAATAATAATAATAATATCAATAACAATAATAACAATAACAATAATTATAATTATGCACTGTAGTGCGCTTTTAAAGTAAAAAAGTAAAAAATAAAGACCCTCATGGAGTAGACTTGGCGAAATTAAAATAGATAAAACAGAAACAGTCTGGAGCTTAAATGTAGAAGGGTCGTAGATGGAGAGAGCAGGAGAGAGCATGGTATCCATTGAAACTTCCAAACGAGAATCCCCTATCCCCTATCCCCGCACTTTTAACAGTACGTTGTGTAACAATTTCTTACATCGATTATAATCCAAAATTTGCTTTGTTTAAAGCTACCATCTGTTTTAAAAAAAGAACAAGGCTTTACAGTTTTGCCGTGTAACACAAAAATTTTGCGGGAGTTTATTTTCGCGAATCGGCAATTTTTTTGCATTTTGCGGGAACTAATTTTTGCCATTGTACAAGACTGGTTTTTCTTGCTTGGAACTAATTTTTGCGAATTTCGGGAAGTCGTATTTAATTATTATTACAACGTTTTCGCATTTTCTAATTAAGCTGCACAAAATTGAAAAGGCATCACGCTGAAGAGCATCACGCGAAAAGGCATCACGCTTGAATGCATCACGCGTAAAAGGCATCACGCTGAAGGGCATCACGCGAAAAGGCATCACGCTTAAATGCATCACGAGAAAAGGCATCACACTGAAGGGCATCACGCGAAAAGGCATCGAAATTAAAGGTATCACGCAAAAAGATATCAAGCGAAAAGGCATCACGCTTAAAGGCATCACACGAAAAGGCATCACCCAGAAAGGCATCGTTACAAAAATTATATGGAATCCGGTGCTAACTCTTCTTTCTCGTGTCTTGTAAGATAACAGCCTTCTCAAAGAGTTTTTGACCAAGACATTCCGTATCTGCCTCCTCGCGGTCTCAATTCAGTGCAGGAGGCGTGCCTCGAGAGAGTTCATACAGCAAGTGAGCAATGGAATCGAAAACGATTGCATTTCTTTCCGATTGGTGAGATCAGCGAGTATTTTTCAAGATGGCGGACAATTGCCGGGCGTTCTTTGTATGACATTGGCGATAGTTACAAGAACCTCCTGAACATGAATTCACTACTGCAGCTACACCTCTCCTTTATTATGGTGCGAGAGGGAGATTACGTGTAGAGAGACAAGCAGAAGCGTTAGGCCTTTTTGTGTGATGCCTGTTTGCGTGATGCCTTTTCGCGTGATACCTTTTTGCATGATGCCTTTCTGCGTGATGCCTTTTCGCGTGATGCCTTTTCGCGTGATGCCTTTTAGCGTGATGTCTTTTCGCGTGATGCCCTCTAGCGTGATGCCTTTTAGCGCGATGCCTTTTA
The DNA here is from genome assembly GCF_042242905.1 of Orbicella faveolata. NCBI lineage: Eukaryota > Metazoa > Cnidaria > Anthozoa > Scleractinia > Merulinidae > Orbicella > Orbicella faveolata. Next base: position 11,219,510 of record NW_028301553.1, read on the forward strand.
GCGTGATGCCTGTTTGCGTAATGACCATTTGTAGAATCGGCTAGTTGCCATTCGGCTTTTGATTGATGCATGTACAATTTGGATAATTTGATATCAATTACCGAGTACTGAATTTTGTCATAGATATACCTCCATATGTGGAGATGTAGTAATTTAGTAATCAGTGTCACGCTATCACAATTACGCCATGTTCTTATGCGGAAATGTAGAATGCTCTTCTCAATGGAGTACCTTCAGACGATCCTTTCGGGTAAACCTTTTTTTTTTATTTCTGAACGTTTTATTTCTCGTTTTATGGTTTTGTTTCTGAACGAAAGAGACGTTTTAAATAAATGGCAGCAACAAGCTCCATGTGAGGTTTGTATGTATAATTTTGCCAGTGGAGTATATTTTGGCGGGAATTATTTTTTGCAGGAACTTTTTTTTGCGGATCATCAAAAAAGCCGCAAGAATTGCAAAAATTAGAACCCGCAAAAATTTAGTGCCACAGGGTAAATACATGTTTCGACAGTACTGCCTGCTATCGTGTGTTCCATCTATAGTAAATTAATTTGAATCATACGTACCACCTGTTCCTAGATATCAAGTAACAAACTTGACCTTCGAAAACAAGCACTTGACAATGCTTCTAATGCTACTTTATCGAAGTGCTGTGTTAAGAGTAAATTAAAATAGAATTACAGTAATATAATCGTAAGCTCTAATTTATTCTTAACTGTTGTTTTAGTTTAGCATACACCATAATATCGTTTAAATTGTCCATGCGGCTACGTAACCAGTTTTCTAATTTTGAGTTGATCGGGACGTAATGTATGAGAAAGCACTTAAGATGCGGAATAGAATAAATACTGGAAAAGAATAATCGTATGAAAGCTCGATCAATTCAGGTTTTACACTACTCGTGATATTTGAAAATTCTCTCAAAACTGCAGGAGCCTTTAGCCGAGTGCAATTCGAGAGAATTTTCATATATCACGAGTAGTGTAAAACCTGAATTGATCGTCGAGCTTTCATACGATTACTCGTTTCTTATATGACTGAGAAAATTGCGAATGCACGCGCGTTAATTTGCACTGCAGTGCAAATTAAGAATTAACGATAAATTGGCCTGCTCTCAGCCAGTCACAATGAAGTAATTTCTCAGTCATATAATAAAACTGGTAATCTATGTTTGTTCCGTCTTGTTTTAATGTCCTAAGTTTCTGAAATCAATTAAAGCCATGCATTCTGGAAGTGTAACTGTCATTTTGAAACACAGAGACATTAAAATAACACGGGACAAACATAAGGTGAGTTGGCAAGGTAGTTTTTTTTTTTTTTTTTCCAATTCTTTCAGACATTTATATTCAAGTCACGTAGACAGTTTTCTGAGCCAGGGCCGCCTGTCGTGTCAGTACATATACTTCTTTTCCGGGGGACACTAAACAAAAGTTTATGCTGGAAGGCTCCACACCAAATCCAAACCTTTGCGCTATTATACACCATTTTTGACACAAGAGGTAACCTTTTCGTATACCTTCCAGAGGAAAATAGCGTCCTTTATGGCTTTTACATACTTACAGTACAAACGCTGCCGTGATGCGTTAAAAAGCTCCTCCAATAAAAACCTCTCTGTCATCGAAATTGCGATAAAATATGGCTAAGGGCCATCAACAATGTCACCATAATATAAAGTCGAAATTGGCGAGACATTTGTAAGATATTTTGGAAAGCCCTTTTAAATACCTAAATGATAGTTGTCCTCGACCCTTTTCTACATTTCAATCCTGATAGTAAAACCCGTCCCCTTTCGGGCGGAGCCTCCCCGCACAGTTCACTATAAGGAGTACTCCCCGGGACTTCCTCAATTTTTGAAGTGATTATGCTGGTCTCTCTGGATCACTATCCGAAAACTTTTTTCAATTTAGAATATTCCATCATATCACCTATTATTGTCCATGCGATTACGTATACAGGCATGTGGTTTTCTAATTTTGAGCCGTTTAAGACATAGTGTATGAGAAAGCACAAAAATTGCCTTACATAATGTATGTGGAATGGAATTAAAGTGGTAATCCCCGCGGGACTTTCTATTTTTGAAATGATTATACTGGTCTCCGTTTCACTATCAGAAAAACCCTCCGGATGACGCGAAGCTAGTTCCTGCTTAAAACCATTCTTGGAGTATAACTACCATTTTGAGAAACAGGAGAGGCATTTATATTCAACTCACGTAGACCGTTTTCTGAGCCAGGGCCGCCTGTGGTGTCAGTACATATACTTCTTTCCCCGGGGGATCCTAACAAAAGTTTATGCGGGGAGGCTTCGCTCTGAATCCAAACCCTTAGGCTATTATTCACCATTTTGATAGGAAAGTTAAGCCTTTCAAAAACCTTTCAGGGAAAAATAGCATCCCTATCACATACTTACAGTAGAAATACTGCCGTGATGAGTTAAATTTAAAAGCTCCTCAAATAAGACGCTCACTGTCATCGAAATCGTGATAAGATTCGTCGCTAAGGGCCATCAGCAATTTCAATTTTTAAAGTGGAAAATGGTACAACATTTCAAGATATTTTGGAACGTTCTTTTAAATACCTAAATGAAAGTTTTCCTTACCCTTTTGTACACTTCAACTCGCGAATACCCTACCTTATATAAAAGGGTTCACTTTCGGGCGGAGTTTCCCCGCATGGTCCATTATACGGAATGCCCCCGGGAGCTTCTTGGAATTTTGACCATGATGTTTTGAATTTTGCCCTCTGGCCTGAATTCAATAATGCTACTTCACCGACGAGTAAATTAAAAATATAATAACAGTAATGTAATCGTAAGCTCTAATTTATTCTTAGCAATTGTTTGACTTTTATAGCATGCTCCATGCGACTACATAAGGTGAGTTTGTAAGTTCGGTTTTTATTTTTTGTTTGTTTTGTTTGTTTCTTTTGCTTTTTTTGTTTTCAATTCTTTAAGACATTCAAGTCACGTAGACCGTTTTCTGAGACAGGACCGCCTGTCGTGTCAGAAGTAATTGTACTTCCTTCACGGGGGAATACTCGACAAAGGTTTATTGGTGGAGCTAGAAAACCCTCACGCTATTATATACCATTTTTGACATAAAAGATAACCTTTTCAGTTACCTCCCAAAGGAAATGGTATCCCTTTCACATATCTGCAGTATAAACTATAAACACCGCTGTGATGCCTGAAATATCTACTCCAATAAGAAAATCAAGCTCTCTGCGTCTAAACCGCGATAATATGCGTCGCTGAGGGCTATCATGAGTGTCTATGTCAACTGGAAAATGGTGACAGGTTTATAAGAACTTTTGAAGGCCGTTTTAATTATCTAAATGATATTTTTCCTACCCTTTTCTACACTTCAACTTGTCAAAACACTACTTTTTTCAAGTTGGAGGCATATAAAAGGATTCCCTTCCGGCTGGAGTCGATCTATTATACGGAGTATCCCAGGGAATAGCTGGAGACTAGCGGACTACTTAGATTTTTGAAATGATTATACTGGTCTCTCTGGATCACGTTCAGAAAAAATCTAAAGTACGACGCCGTGCTAATTCGTCGCTTAATTCGTGAAGTCAGTCAAGTCCATTCTGGGAGTGTAACTACCATTTTGAAAAACAGAGACATTAAAATAACACAAGACAAACATAAGGTGAGTTGTTAAGCTAGTTTTTTTTTTTTTTTTTTTACCAGTTCTTTCAGGGATTTATATTCAAGACACGTAGACCGTTTTCTAATCCAGGGCCGCCTGTGGTGTCAGTACATGTACTTCTTTCCCGGGGGGACACCGAACAAAAGTTTATGCGAGGAGGCTCCGCCCCGAAAACAATCTCTTATGCTATTATACACCATTTTTGTCACAAGAGATAAGCCTTTCATATACCTTCCAGAGTAAAATAGTATCCCTATCATATACTTACAGTAGAAACGCTACCATAATGAGTTAGAAGCTCCTCCAATAAGAAGCTCTCTGTCATCGAAATCGTGATAAAATGTGTCGCTACGGGCCATTAACAATGTAAATTTAACGTGGAAAGATATTTTGGAGAGCCCTTTTAAATAACTAAATGATAGTCCACTTACCCTTTTCTACACTTGAATTCGTGAAATCTCTACGGAGGTATCAGTAAAAGGTTCCCCTTTCGGGTGGAGCCCCTCCCCGCATAGTCTATTACAGGGAGTGCTCACCCGGATTTCTTCAATTTTTGAAAATATTTTAATTTAATCGAACGTATGACGCGAAGTTAATTTGAGTCAACTGGATCGATTTAAGCTGCAACTGCTCCGTGGTTTTAGTTTGACTAGATTTCCTCTGCGCCCTGCAGGGACAATGCTAGTGGAAATGTACTGCAGCGTACTTGACTTCTTTACAAACAATATCGAATTGCTCGTTTACTTCTGTTGTCAATTTCTGGTTTTAATATGTAATTAGACTGTTCACAGCCCTCTAATTTGTCGTATTTTTATTCGATCGTTGAACGCGCGTATAGATTCACGAGAGAACTGGTCGCCAGCGCAAAACGGAAGACTTGACTGGGAAGGGTTTAAGCTCAACAGATTAATTTTCCTTCAATATGTAAGAAGAATAGCCAAAATTCCCCAAGCGAATAGCAAAGGAACAAGCGCATATCCTGCAAAAATCGGACGGACTGCTTGCTTTCGGCTTTCTCCCCCTTTTTCCAGGTTTTTTAATTAGGAGTTGAAGAAGTCGTCTTAGACGACTTCCTCAACACCTGAACGTACGTGTTGTTGTTTGCAAACTGATACTTGTAATCAATTAAACAAGCAATTTACCGCTCAGATTTTATTGGTCCGATTTAGTTAATTGGTCAAGGGGCGGAGCTGTTAATAACAAGGCAATAACAGGGAGAGGAGTCTAATAAGTCCATTTTTTTCCAATGTCTACAGTCTCTCTATTGTTCTTGCTCTCTTTGCTCGCAAACCCCCCCCCCCCCACCCCCCCGCGTGCTTCACGCTCGCGCGCTTCGCTCGCTTTTTCTTTCGCGTGCGCGTGAATAGAGAAGCTGGGAACAGTCTAGTATACAATCGACGTCTTTGCTTGTCTGAAACGTCAGACGTCTTCTCTCCCTATGTCACGGTGTCACTAATTCCTTACATGGATTATAATCAACACGTTGCTGATTATTTGAATCAAACAAGTTTTTCGACTTCGTTTAAAGCCACCATCTGTTTCTAGATATCAAGTAACAAACTTGACCTTCGGAGACGAACATTTGATAATGCAACTAATCTGTATTTCACGGTGATATTAAAAATAGAATTTTAATGCCCCTAAGTTCCTGATGTCAGTAAGGCCATTCTTGGAGTAAAATTACCATTCTGGGACCCAGACATTAAAATAACACGAGACAAACGTAAGGAGAGTTGGTAAGCTAGTTTTTCTACAGTTCTTTCAGACATTTACATTCAAGTCACGTAGACCGTTTTCTGAGGTAGGGTCGGCGGTATTTGTACTTGTTTCCCGGGAGGGGGGGTGGTTACTCAACAAAGGTTTATGCGGGCAGCCTCTGCCCAGAATCCAGACCCTTACTTAAATTATATACCATTTTTGAGACAAAAGGTAACCGTTTCATACACCTCCCAAAGAAAATAGCATCCCTTTCACATACTTACAGTAGAAACACCGCCGTGACAGGTTAAATAGCTCCTCCAATAAGAACCTATAACTCTCTGGCATTTTATGTGTCGCTCAGGGCTATCAAATATCTTATCGTAAGAACACAACCTTTCTCAAGTTGGAGTTATATAAAAGGATTCCCTTTCGGGTGGAGCCTCCCCGAGTAGTCCACTATAAGCAATACTCCTGCTCCCAGGGAATTCTTCGATTTATGAAATGATTATTCTGATCTCTGGATCACTATGATCAGAAAAACCCAATGTATGACGCAAAGCTAATTCGTCGCTGAGTTCCTGAAGTCAGTTAAGGCTATTCTGGGAATATAACTACTATTTTGAGGTAAGCTAGAATTTTTTCCAGTTCTTTCAGACATTTGTATTCAAGTTACGTAGATCGTTTACTAAGCCAGGGCCGCCTGTGGTGTCTGTACATATACTTTTTTCCCGGGGGATACCGAACAAAAGTTTGTACGGGGAGGCTCAAACCCTCGCGCTATTATACACCATTTTTGACACTAAAGATAACCTTTTCATAAACCTTCTAGAGGAAAATAGTACCCCTATCACATACTTACAGTAGAAATGCTGCCGTAATGAGTTAAAAAGCTCCTCCAATAAGAAGCTCTCTGTCATCGAAATCGTGGTAAGATACGTCGCTAAGGGCCGTCAACAATTTCAAGTTAAAGTGGAAAATGGTGAAATATTTATTTGATATTTTGGAAAGCCCCTTTGAATACCTAAATGATAGTTGTCCTACCCTTGTCTACACTTTAACTCGTAACAACCCTACCTTCTTTAAGTTGGAGGTATATTAAAGGGTCGCATAGTCCACTAAAGGGAGTACCCCCGGGACCGGCTTCTCTCTGGATCACTATCCAAAAAACGAACGTATGAAGCGAAGTTAATTTGAGTTAACTGGATCGATTTTAAAAGCTGCAGGGCCGCACTGTGGTCAGTTTAATCTTAACTACAATTACCTACAATTGCTCATGTACTTCTGATGTCGGTTTCTGTTTCTGTAATCGACGTTTGCGTTTGTCTGAATTCTCAGACGTCTTCTTTCGCTATGTCAAGGGGGATTCCTTATTTAGGCCGTATAGATGTCAGTGGTGTACAAACCTATATACATAACTTAAGCCGTTTTGGTCGAAATTAGGGCATGAATTTTGACCATAATGTTTCGAATTGTTCCCACTGGCCTTAAATTGGCTACAATGTTTCCATGAAACTGAAGTTTCCCCCGTCTCTCAACTCCCCCCGTTAAAAGCGAGGAATTTGAAACCATCTTTCCTTTTGCGCCAACGTTAGCCATTGTCATGTGATAGAGACGTGAATTAATTTTAGAGTTCTAAACACAGTTAATTAATAGTGAGAAATTGGCAAAGGGAGGAAACAAAGATAGATTTATGTTGCAAAACAGCCAATAAAAACGTACAACAAAAACCTTTGCTGGGTTTCACAACCATTTCCCTCTTCTAACTAGGGTCTGAACCAGAGCATAAATTTTCGGTCAGGTCCGTAACTGGGCTTTGAAAATCATACATTTCGCTCTGAATTTAGGAAGAAACGTGAACTGCTAGCGTAAAATTTTCGAGAAATAAGCTTGTATGTACTCCCCCCGGACCTGCATAGGACGTGACTAGAAACGATTAATAAAACATTCCGAGACAAGGCCAGTGGCGGATCAAGGGAAGGGGCCCGGGGGTGGGGGGCGGGCCCCCTCCTAATTTTGGGTAAAACGATAGAAAATCGCATAAGAAAGAAAAGCCGGCAGGGCAAGCAAAACAAAACCGCTTTCCCTTCCCCCTCTCCCCCCCCCACCCCCCCCCCCCCCCCCGCTAGGTCAAGGTCTGGATCCGCCACTGCATGGTGCATTTAAAAAAACATTAGAGGGGTAAGACATATGACCAAGATGTGAATAACGGTCATATTTGTGACATAACATTCCATTCTATTCTAAAACTCGCATGTTGGTCACACGATTTTCGTATGTTTTTCATACACGGTTTGATTTAACAAAAATCCAGTAGTTACCAAGTGTCTAGACATTACCACTTTTCTTCCCAACGGAGGAGAATTAAGCACGCAGCTTGCTAAGAAAAAGGAAGAAGCGCCCGCTTTGATGGATGATGAGGTACCCATGTATTTGATTGTTTTATTTTGAATGGAGATGCTTATATCCTTAAAATTTCCGGCCCATTACCCTCAGGGGTTATGGCAAAAAGTGAAGTTAACTTAAAAAATATTGTACGCTAGGAACATTACCACTTTTAGCATCCGGAACCGAAAACTTTCTAGTTTTCCTTAAAAGTTTTGTTCGCCGGGCATTGGTTCAATGCACAGTTTACTGATTCAGACAATCGACCAAAGAATTGGCAAGCAACCAGAGTTAAAGTTATTAAAAAGGTTAAGAAATGCGTTCTCTTGTTAAATGTATTTTAAGCCCTACACGAGGTTTCAGTTGCCCGGTTAAAATGTTTAATCTTTAGATCGATACGCTTAGCGGAAACTCGCTAGTTGTCAGGCATGCCAATTCAAACTGAAAGAAAAAAGTATTTGTGGAAAGAAATAGTTGCAGCGTTTTTCGAATGAAAACCATCTTTTCAAACAGGCTGCAACCTGCAGAGCTGCAAATTCATAGATTTAGAAGACTTTTAACCGGAGACAGCTTTTCAAGCTTTTTAAGCAAATTACATCATCAATGGGGAAATCCCAATTGAAACCGCGAGTCACGAGAGAGTGAACTCTGCAACGCGTTGGTCAAATTATTTTGTCATTTTTATGGTCCATAGCAATGTAGATCATAAAAATATGTGGTCAGTTTGCTTCTATTTTTTACAGTTACTCTGAAAATTTACTGGCGAACAGTAGCAAAAATTGTTGGGGGTGTGTAGGCGCGACAACTCGTTGTATCACTTTCATGGCAGCCGACGATCGAGTTCGTCCAAGATTTTCGCCTCAAATATCAATACCGAGACACTTCAAAACTCACTGGTTTCAATATTTTGGAAGAGATGAAATAATTTCTCAAGGTTTCCAAAGTTGCCTTTGGTTACGTTACAAGCCTCACAAGCTACATCATTTTTAGGGAGAAGGGCATATATCGCATAGCTCTCTAACATTTTATTTCAAAAACATAACTAACAAACCATTCATATTTGATGATTGACAGACACGCTGACATCATGCTATTTTAGGGTTCTTTCATTCTGCCAGAGTAAATCATATTCTTTTACTTTTTAAATAGTTTACCCTTTGAACATTTTACGGATACCCTGTTCCTAATTTGGGATAAATAATTTCCTTGAAATTGATCTCGCAAAACATCATCATGCTTCGGCGAAAACAAAATGCATTTCTACGTAGACTGAAGCCTTGTAAAATTCGCTAGGACCTCGTGTTAGACAGATCAGTTGAACTTCGTTTGAATTTTGTTTATATATAACTGAGGGGGTCTCCTCAATGGTCGATCTAGTTGACTTTTCCTAGCCGTTATCCTATTTTTTTTTTTTTTTTTTTTATGGTGAAGTGAGTTTAGTCTATTATTATTTTAAAAAAGTCTGAAGTTGCAACGCAAACATTAACTTGCCTCGTCTTGCAGCAATTGCGCCATAGGTAGGGAAATTCCCATAATATTTAAGAAACACCTTATGTATTTGACTTGAGTCTACCTTCGCCAGACTTCACGTCTGGAGCGTTCTTTTTAATCACAGAAGAAAATACTCTCTCAATTTCTTTTTGGACTAATGGAAAGGGCCTCACATGTAATTAAGTTGCAATTGCTTATCAAAAAGTAGATTATTTATCTTTACTGGTAATATTAATTGTATTTGACGGAGTAGGTTCAGTTATAAACTGCACTTAGTCGGCTTTTCAGTCTCATAGGTCCTACGATTGTTTATCCTCGCGAACGCGAGTGCAAAATAGTGGTATGAGTGAGTAGGGATTGGAGCGAGACGATGTTTTTCATGGTTTTTCTTCTTGCCCGCGTTGTGCGCGTCACTCTTGTCGCTTCTTAATCCCTTCTTGTCTTAAATCCCCTGCCCCGTACTAGATTACCATTATCGCTCCTTTCAGTAATAAAGCGATAATAAATGACTTCATGCATTTTACGCATCTGGAACTGTTACGATATAACTATCACGCACCATAGAAAGTTTTTACAGTTTGAGGTAGAAAGCAAGGCGACGAAAAAGACTGTTGTCCGTTGCACGTTGATATTTGAAAGTGACAGATTTGCTTACCAAGCCCTTCAAACTGAATGGTGGAATCACCTGAAGTTCTTACACCATTACAATAAAAACGAAGCCATTCCATAACTGAATTTTTTTGTGTGTATTAGGGTCCAAATGCAAATCTCAACAAGGAAGAAAACAACGGAGCTAGTAAGTCTTATAATGTACTCATCTTTCACGATCATACCCTAACTAGGGAATTTCTCTATGATGGGTCTGAGTCGTGAAAAAAATCGCGTGAAGTCGCCTGAATTTGCTCAAAATTAAGGTGGCTTAATCTTTCGAACCCAGAGTAGGCTAGAGTTGGCTAGGGGCGTAGCTTGCTAGCAGGCAAATGGAAAAATAAAGAAATGAACAGACCAAGCCTAAATCTCCTAGAAATGCTGACCAATCCTTTGTGTATCATCGAGGGAGATGGCTTGGGATCATATACTGTGACCGTAATTAATTTTTGTCCACTGCTTTTTCTCTCCACTCAAGCTAAGCGTTTTCTATCAAATAATGGCCGAATTTATATTAGAGACAAATTATCCGACGCCGAATTTGTATTAGGAGACGATTTATCCATCTGAGATAATTTACCCCTCACAGGCAGACGAATTACCCGTTTCAGAGGGCTAATTCGCCACAGACGGATAATTTATTCCTTGCAAACTTTGGTCAGTGACAATGCTAACTAACGTGTCATATGTCTCCACCTTTCTTGTTAGCTTGTCGTAAGTGTGCATTAGCACATAAAAGCCTAACATGTTTTTCTTTACTTTTTTCAGCTGGTTTCACTCTTTTGGTCGTGCTAGGACTTGTCTTAGTCATTCAGTTCATGGTATTCATTCTGTTTGCATGTAAAGGATGGTCTGTCGTGTTTGGGTGAGTATTTTGAAGTCATTCCATAAAGTAGTGCCCGAGTGTAGATTTACTCATCAAACAGGGAGATGGCATAGTTTGTCATGTGATACTAACACATCTGAGCATGCGCATGCGTATTACACTGGATGCGCACGCGCATCCAATGTAACGTACATCCAACGTACATCCGTACATTCATCCTTCGCATCGCACTCGTTGTCTTTAAAAATAAACACGTATTTTTATGCCATGTGTTTCCTAGACTAAATCACAACAGAAGAGACGAAAGGAAATGAGAATGAGATAACGTTACATGGCCTGACCTGGCATGACATTGAAATGATGGAGCGGTAAATGTGAGACGATTTTCCCAAAATGCAAGGAAAATGATCATTCTCCTTAATTTTTGCAGCGAAATTTCAGCCTAAATTTATAATATCGCATGTGAAATTACAAAGTAGTAATTTTAGTAAGTTTTTAAACTCTCTAAGCCAAAATTTGTAACTATTCAGAAGAATTTTTCTTTCGCTCTGCAGGTATCGACCAGTAACGGAGGAGCCTGATTTGCCCTGGCCTTACCAATTTCCATTCTTGCCCTCTTATGATATGGCGGTGAATGAAATGCATGCAACTCCACAGAGCATCGACGCCGTGCAAGACAATCCACAAGATGATTTTAGAGAAGGAGTTGTCGGAGTGTGAACGGGCAACGACGAAGCAACGTAGTCTATGATGGAGTTTTACAACCATCAGTTGTTGGGCAGTTTCCAGTGTGACTATGTCCCTTAAAAAACGAACACCATAAAGTCAAGCGAACAAACATTGTGGAGGAAAAACATACCATGTAAACATACCATTAAAGAACTCATATAAAGACAATGAAGTCTAATTAAAATAGGTCTGACAAGCGTACATATCAAGTATAAGGATTGTAAGACGGTCAGAAAATTCACCTTGGAGTAGGCATAAGACTAAGAAAGTTCTTATCTTATCTTATCTCACCTGTCGTAGAGGACCACACGCTTTAGCTTCAACCGAAAGGTTACCTCCTTCTCGACAAAATTGTCGTTTGGTTTTTCGCGCCAAATTTGTACACTATTTCACCGAAAACTGTTTCTACACGATCAGTCATAGTTCCTTTAAGTTTGACATAGACTTCATCATAAAAACACTATAGAAGTACTAACAAACCGAAAAAGGAACGATGATGCTAATTAGATGTGAGAAAGAACACGGTCGGGTTAGGGGGGGGCGTTATTAAGGCAATAATGATAATAATAATGATGATGATGATGGTAATGATGATGGTAAATTTATTATCGTGTCAATTACATCTAGCAGTGGAGAATCCCCACTGCTAATAGGTGGGCACCTAACTAGAACTATCTAAATATAATATACAGAAAAGTCCTATAAGAGAAATTAAAATTATGAGTTACAAAGATGGCAGCCACTACATCCATCTAGGATGTTGCCTAGATCTAGCCTCCGTACGTGGGTCTTAAACTGCTTGAGACTTGAAAAGGCAGAATTTCTGCTAACTTTGTCATCACGTTATGATACATATGATACGTAGGTGTAATTAGCTTAGTTAAGCAAAACGTTACCTCTGAGAAACATAGGGTTTGATTTTGTGTACTACAAAAAAATTTCACTCAATTTTATTATTTAAAGAGAGCGAAAGAGTTGTCTGTTCCCAAATCTTTAATTTTATCTAAAAACAACGCCCTTGTTTGTGATCCCTCGTTTATCTCATGACCTCTGTTGATTATGGTTTCTTAAGTACCGTCATTTTCACGACTGGATTGACTGTCATGAGATTGCATTTTCAATAGAGTTACTTGAATGGAGTTGCACATTTTCGGAATTTTTGGACTAAGAGAGTTCTGACGAGTAGGGATTTTAAAATGGGAATAATTGTGCCTTACCGTTCTATATTCAGTTTAACAAATGTGTCATTTCGTTAATGCGTTATAACGTAGATGCGTAAACAGAGAGTGACTAAATTAAAATTTTCGTTTGCCCAAAAGTGACTAAGATTGGGTCTATAATTAGCCACCGACATGAATAGACTATAATGGGTAGGGGTTCTAAGAGGCCAGCGGCACATGTCCTGCGAAAAATTTCCCAAGTTAACCCCCGCCTCAGGGCAGTCATTTTAGTACAGTTATAAATAGGCCTCGTGCCTAGTTCCATTCCCAAGTAACTCCCCCACCCCTCACCCCTCACCACACCTAGCCCCTCTCCTCCGTGCAGTCATTTTCGTACAGTTATGAATAGGCCTCGTGCCCAGTTCCATTCTTGCATGAAGAGATTAGATTTAGAAAGGGTCCATTGGTTTTATGTCATGCGGACAATAGATTCGAAACACCAGTGGCAAATAAAGCCTGCATAGAATATGTATGTAAATACGATCGTAAAGTGACAGGCAGTAGATAAGCAATGTTAATTAATATCCAATTCTTGTACAAATATAGATGTGGATTTTAATGATGAAAATATGGAATACACCTTTGTTCTAGAACATTCTAAACGATAGATCAAATAGTCAAAACTGGAGTAACGATCAGCATGATACCAGATTTATCCACCTACAGGTCTATACTTGACTCAGTTCATGCCCGCGGGTAGATTGCACAAGGTGACACCTTAGCACTGGTTAGCTTTAAAAGACAAATTCGTATCTATTTATTTTCCTCAAAAAAATACGTTAGCTAACAAGAAATGTTATGGCCGTTTATTATAAACAGGCTTTAAGTTGGAGAAAACAACATTTGGAAAACAATATATTGCTTCATTGTAACTGCATTGTTTCTGTTCAAAATTAGTCCGTCAATTTTCTTTCATTAACGATTCCATGTATAAGCTGTCGCTGTTCAAACACTGCTGCTATACATGTCTACATCAGTTTTGGATAAAATACTAAAGTTTGCAACATGCCGTTCGTAAAAAACCCCAGCAACTGAGAGATTGTTTTCATTCTTTCCAGCTCTTTCTGTTTTTTCCACGCTTCCCTGATGTCCATTGTGCTCATTTTAATCCATAGGGGAGAAAAATATCATGCTTGAAAAGTCATGCAGAACCTCATTACTCCTCCAAGAAAGAACTCTGAATTTCAATGCAAAATTTTGTCGGTGTAACCTAATGTTTAAGCACATACTGCATTTGAAGGCCTTCAAGTGAAATTTCTCGACGTTGTGGCACACAATCAGGATTTCCGATTGACAACTAATAACTATGCAGCTGAACTCCAAAGCCATTTTTGTCGCTTATTTGTTATTCCTTAGTTTATGCGATGAAGGTAAGTTAATCATTTCCAAGCCGAGAGAGAGAATACAAATATTAATATGCATTTCACAGGTAGCTTTCATCCAAAGACGAGAGTTTCACGATATAAACTTAATTATGTATCATTCTGGAAGTAGTTTCACTTATGTGGTCTGTCCAGCAATGAATCTCTCACAAACAGCTTTATATGATGTTGTTTATTGTCAGTGAATTTGATACGTAGTGGCTTGTTATTGATACAAAATGGCGTACAAAATGGCGTCATGTTCATATTTATCGATATTCTATGACTTTGACTCTGCCAAACCTGGAAATCTTAAGATACTCAAGATTAAAACTTAGTAGCAAATAAATTAAACAATGTAGGAAGATTAACGGGGCGTATTCATTTCAAAAACGTTACATTCGTTAATTTTCGGCGATATTCGGAAATGATTCGGACACTTGACGGATAACTTCGTAAAACGCTTTATCTTCAAGTTACTGTGGCTTGGACTGCTACTTGATTTCGCTAGCTGGGCTACTCCACGTGCAGAGCCCTCTTAAAATTGATGTGTCTGGCCGGCTGCCGTAAACGACAAATAATGTGGATTTTTTTTTTAACATATTTCCGTGTCAACGATTTCACTAGCGCAGCATTATACGCAGACGAAGTTAGAAGTTGATAATAAGCACCTTTTGTTTGAAAAACTTTTTAAAAAAAGGCACCACTTAACATCACTCTAATACGTCTTCGCATGTTGCTTAATTATGCTTATGCTTGTGCGTTCGTGGAAACCATAATTGATAAGGCCGCAGAGAGTGGAATTCTGACCAAATTTCTCTTATTAGTACTACTTCACGCTTAAGCAAAATATATTGCATGTGGATTGAACTGTTGTTAGAAACTTGCAGCTGCTTTCACGCGTTCATCAGTTCATTGAACAATTCTGAGGTTTTAAAGTCGCACAACGGTCAATTTTCGTTTTTTTACAGATAATTTAATAATCCAGTAATATTTCTACAGTTTCCTCCGAAAAATCGAAGAAACTAGAAACCGTTGCCAATGCCATGTGGCAACTCTGAACTATTGCACACCAATGGCTGATAATGTACAAAGGCTCAGCCAATCAGATTGCAGCATTTTCATTAGCATTCTAGTAAATTTATGCATATTAAGAAAGTCACGTGAGCAAAGATCCATTGTCTTTTTTTGTTTTCACTGGAATAAGAGCGTAATTGATATTCTCATTTCATTATTGTTATTACTGTTATTTTTTAGTTTCAGCTGAGTGTTGTTCTGGCGGTACACTGATATGTTGTAGCAAGACGATCGAAATACGTGAGTGTGAAAATTGTTGTCTGCTTGACACCACAGAAAAGTATTTGAATGTAACTAACTCCGATGTTAATAACCTGAACTGCTTCTCTTGCAGTCGTCATCGCTGTACTCATCGCATTGTGCGTAGTTTTCTTCATTCAATGTATTATCATTGTTTGTCTGGCACAAAGGCTTAACAAGGTACAAAAAAGGTGAGGCTGTTATTTCATTTTCTCAGCTAAACTGGGAGAGCCTTCCGTGCCGTAAGTCCGTAAGGGGGTGGGGGGGAATCGGGTTTATTGGTATCCCACTAACCCACCTGGCCGGGCCTATGTCTAAGAGGCATTGACTTACATCGAGGAATGCTCTGCTTACCTTTCACGGGTCTTTGTAAAAATCGTGATTTGGTAACACTTAGTATACTCTGATTATAACTGTTGGTATTAAATGTTTATAAGGCGAAACCTCTGCTGGTATATAAATATTATGCATGAAACCAATTGAAAGGCTGACCAGACGGCTGAAAAAGGTTCATATCTACTTAACTTCAGTTTAGCCCCTGAAGAAGGTTAGTCCTGTCTAACCGAAATATTGGGCATTAAATTTACTCTTGTCAGCCGTCTGGTCAGCCTTTCAATTGGTTTTATGTTTTATTTTACACTGCTGATCCTGATCTAAACCAAGATCCAGCTTCACTGCGCTGCTGTTTGTACAAGTGGTCCTTGCGCATGCATTACAGTTAACCCTATATAAATATTATCTCTGGTGACTCTTGAGGTACAAAATATATAAACATGAACCAGACGTAAACTGAACTGAACTGACTATTAATGTAGATTCAGATACCTTTAATTTTGGAATTGTCTCCAAAGTGTCTCACGACCATCCTAAATACCTTTATATAGAGGTTCCTCCGGGTTTGTCCCAAACTAATAAGGCAGAAAAATGTTCCCCAATGATACACCCAAATAAACAATGAAAACATTTCCATTTTTATTCATTCTCGCTTTTTTCTTTCCTTTTCCTCCTCACTACCTTATTAGTTCCTTTATCTATAAAGCACAGTTCAAAACAGTCAATCCACCATTGGTCAGCAGTCCCTTTGCCCTAGATCTGTTATACCTCTTACAGGTTTTCAAGGGCATCTAGCCCCTTCTTACGTGTAAAGGTTTAGTTCCATATGTCTCTGCCTTCAGCTGAATTCGGTGGGATTATAAAATCAAGTCACTTGACCTATTCGGCCTTTTCAAAGGCGTCAAGCCCCTTTTACTTGTACTGGTTTAGTTCTATGTATTTCTGTCTTTTGTTCAATTTGATGGGGTTATAAAATCACGGATCACTTGAACCATTTAAGTAGTCACTTGAGGCATTAGGTTTTGAATGACATCAATCTCCTTTTACTTGTTCAGATTTAGTTTTATGTATCCCTGCCTGCTGTTGGGTGCGGTAGATCATAAGGTCAAGTTACTTGAGTCATTTAAGGAGATAAATACCATGTAATCATCATGATCGCAAAAGGGGGTGGAGCTGAGGGAAATTGAAATTTGACACCAAAACAAAAAGCCCGGTATTTGTTTCCCTCGTACATGCATGCCCGTCAGGGCCATGTAAGAAGTCCCCCTCCCATCCCCGATCCCCCACCCCTCCACCCGAGGGATAATCTAGTAATCTAGTCTAACCAAGATGCTTTTGTTTTTGTTTGTTTCAGACTAGACATAGTATGTTTACACAATAGAGGGTCGTCATACACGATGTATTCCACTTACCCCGGACATTATTCAGCACAGGAAAGAGCACGGGAAGAGACAGAGGAACCGAATACGGTAAAAACTACCTCCTGATAACGAATGAATTTACCGTTTTTCTTCTTTCTAACCGCTCTAAAATCAATCATACAGTCCCAGTGAACTGATCACGAACAGTGAAAGATTTCTACCTGGTAGCCTCAAAACTTTAACCTCAAAACAGTCTCGAAAAGTGGAAGACAACGTTACTTGTTCATTTTATAGAAATAAAAGATCAGTCTGATTTGAAGGTACACATGTACGATTGTGAATTAAAATCGTGCACTAAATCACTTTTGAGTTTTATTTCATTAGCACTGAAGTTTCCGGAGGTGCGGTGGTGCGCTCGTCTCCGGATTGAGCGGTCCGGGTTCGAGCCCTGGCTGGAAACACTGTGTTGTGTTCTTGGGACACATACTTTGCTCTCACAGTGTCTCTATCCACCCAGGTGTATAAATGGGTACGTACAGGGGAACTTAATGCTGGGAGTAACCCTGCAATGGATATATTCGCATCCCATCCCGGGGGAGAAAAAATATTCCTAGTCGCTTTATGTTACGGAAACCGGGACAAGCTCCGGCCTGATGGACCGCTTGGCTCGTATGCAGACTTTGCCTACTGGAGTTTCTAGTTAGCCAAAAAGCTAACAATATTAAAAAACGTAGTTCGCCATTTTTAAGATTCAGTTTATTGTTATTTTGCCACACATTAATTTAAATGTTCTCATAGATATCAAATCTATGAGGCAAGGAAGTCCAGGGAAGTCAATAAGGCTTATGTATAAAAAGGGCTACCTTTTGAGATATTTACGACTAAATAAATTAAAATACTCTCACCGACAGAACAATTTATCTAAATATATAGATACATGGATCACTTATATTTTTTCTAAGATTCAAATATGATCATTATTTAGGACAAAAATAGAGAAGCAATGCTAAACGCGTAAATGCGCGCAAGCCCCGTCCACATTACGCCGGAGAAATATGAAAACGGCCTTTTCAATCGGAAAACACGTCAGATGTGTCTCGTCCACACTACGCCAGAGAATTTTGAAAACGCAACAATCACCGTTCATCTGGAATTGTGCTTGAGGAGGACTCGAGCAGGAAAATCTCATGATTATTGTGACTTCATCGTTTTAGAAAAGCTCCGTTTTCAAAACGTTTTCTGTCCACATTAAAACGCAAAGCTGACGTTTTCAAATTCCTCCGGTTTGAAGAGCGTTTTCAAAAAGTTCCGTTTTCGTGACAGATTAGTGTGGAAGTTAGGAATAACCGTAGACATTAAGTTGCTTTTTCAAATTTCTCCGACGTGGTGTGGACAGGGTCTAAATCTCAATACCAAGGACAAAAGCCTTGGTCTCGTACAATTCTTAAAGCTCTAATATTTCTCTTTGTAGCACATCCCTCGTGCACGCCGTGTTTCTGGAGCTCGCGCCCTTTCTGCTCTCGTTCCGGCTGGAAAATCCAGCCCAGTTGCAATTTTTGATAATCTAAACGGCAACAGTGACAAGGAGATTTGGTAAGTTTCAAGTTATTAATTGTTTGCCTACTTGCCAGCTTACCTGCATGCCACTAGAAAATTGCATTAGATCTTCCAATCCTTCCCTATTTGCAAGCTATAACTGACTTAAACCCACTGTGTTGTTTCTCTGTAGGGGCTTGTACTAACCTCACAAAGACGACGTACCATGCCTTTCAGAATTTCCCCCCATTTATGGCACACAGCAGATTTACTCTGAGAGCCGGTACCGTGAGGCCATGTTCACTAACAACTCGATCGCGGAAAGTCGAAGAGACTCTTCGTAAAATTTAGTTCACGATTTTAACAAGTTTATGAAGCGTTAGCAAGTACACTAAGTATTAATTTGACATAACCAAACATTTTTTCAACTAAATAAAAACGGAGATGGAATCAGAGAAAGCATTCTCTTTTATTTACTTTGCAATAACGCTTCCACATGATTGTCTGGACTTGGTTTGGCTTTTTTCGTCGAATCAGTTGTACAGTTGAACCCCGCTATTTCGTAATCTCAGGGGAAACGAAAATTTGCTGGAAATAACGAGAGTTCGAAATAGCCGATAACGAAAGGCTGAAGGGCAAATCAAAGGGAAATAATCCTGAGTTCGAAATAGTGGGGAATTCGAAATAACAGAATTGGAATTAGTAGGGTTCAATTGTAAAACCAAAACCAATAGGCCCTTTGCAGGATCTGGTCACATGGTACGGAATAAATTATGCTGGGACGCAAGTTACACAGTGGGACTTCCAAAACAAAGGAACTCGTACCAGTTCGGCCCGACTTTCCTTTGTTTTAGAAGTCCCACTGTGTAACTTGCGTCCCAGCATAATTTATTCCGTACCATGTGACCGGATCCTGCAAAGGGCCTATTGCGCTTTCTCTCACGAGCGCTTCGTACCAACTGCAGGTATTTACTTCACTTTTGTTTGGTTCACTTGATTGTCTGGGTAACGCGTGCGTGATTGGCCAAATTCATAACTTCGGTTTAGGTTTCACGTCAAGCAATTTAAAAATCGCTAAAGCTTATTTATCATCGTTCCATCCAAAAGCCCTTGCCTTTGTTCTGTTCTAATTTGATTCAGAGTCGACTGGACTATATAGCCTAAAACCAACTGTTGCCTTTTTAGGTTGCGGAGTTTCATATGTTATCAAATGTTGACGCTACCTTTGTATGCAGATTCCAAACCATGTTTTTGGTCAGTTGAATAGCTTAATTTGGCCGAGCCTTTTAAACCTACACCATGTTAAAACAACGTGTGTTTGCATTATTTTATTGCATATATTGCAGCAAATCCGTGTTGTACATGCGTAGTTTTTTGCCAAATTTCTGTGAAAATCAAGCTTCTGATCAAATTAGATTCTCGTCCTTGCATGTCTTTCAGAAGACGCGTGCGCGTTTTAGGAGCGCGGGAAGTGATGGGAAGGGAAAGTGGAGACTCTCCGGTTTCTTCTCCTTCCCTTCGCGCGCCGCTCCTCTATGACTATAGACAGACGGCTGGGGTCGAGTCTTATTCTACCCGAAGATATTCACTTGGTAAAAGAGTGAGACTATTTGGGTTGGAAAACATTGGAAACACTAGTATTGAAAATGGATGTAAGTGATCTAAAATGTATCACATAAACGCACACAAGTAACAATTAGAAAACTATTGGATCTTTTACGCTGGTTTCTGTAGGAACTGATTAAGTGCCTCTGACTGCTGCATTCCCCTAAATATGTTAGATGGGATACAAACATACATACTTTATTCGTCCCAAAAGGGCTTTTTGGAATAAATAAAGGAACCATTAATTAAAAAATTAAATTAATTAAAAAATTCTATTTACAACTCAATTAATTAATTAAATAATAAGTAACTAATTAACAATTAATCCATGCTAATTTTTAATGCAGGCAAGTTATCTTCTAGAAATATTTACAACAACAGCTCGCTCATAACAATTAATATCATTTACAAGCTCTACATTCTGGAACATGTATAGTTCCCCCTCACCCCTCCCCCTACAATGTTGAAAATCGGTTATTTTGTCCCTGACATAGGTTAGGGGAAATGGGGGATATTTCATCCAGCTTAAATGTCCCAACTACATTTGTCCGGGATTGTGAGTGATGAGAAGATCCATCGGTGATTGACGTGGATTGTACCACAATAAATATCACAGACGCCATTTTTGCTCATTCCTTGTAGTGGCTGACATTTCATTGGCAACAGTGCCTTTTTCAATCGTAAGCTCAAGGTCAAATATCTCTCTAGGTTTGGAAATTTCATTTCAGTGTCTTCTTAATTCTAATTTGAAATTCAAATTAAAAATACGACATGAAATACTCATTTGCTGATACCGTCTCAGCCAACAAATAGTAAGTAAGTAAGTAAAGACTTTATTTAAAGAGGCTAGCACTAAAATAGTATAAAAATACCAACAAACCAGTGGCCCTCTAAAAGTTATGTACGATACGGATGTTAAAACTATGCCATAACTATGATATAACATAATATAACGAATAAAAATACGATAGATAAGATATAAAATCAATTAAAAGTACAAAAAGTATAACTAAATCACAGAATAAAATGATTTAAAAGCTGCTGTTCTTCAAAACAATTTTTCCAAAGAGAGTTCCTAAAAGAATTAAGCGACGCTATTTTCCGCATTGATGGCGGTAAGCCGTTCCAGGCTTGACAGGCAGTCACAGTAAATGTTCTTCCTCCTTCAATTTTACGTTTGATAACAGGGCGAGCAATATTGAAGTTGCCATACCTAGTCTGCCGTGAATAAGTGTCGCTAGTAAGCTTAAGTAAACTTTTAAGATAGATAAAACGAATGCTGTTTACTCAGGCTCCGTAGACCATGCTCTATTCATCAGTACAAATTAACTAAACATCTATTATTTACTTTTCTGTCCTTTTGTAGTCCGATTTGGGCTTTTCAGAAGTTCATTACTCAATTAACTAAGTCCATGTTAAGGATAATGCACTTCCGATCTTTTCTCATTTTGACACATCCCGTTGCGGCTTCCATTTGCCACCGTAGTACTTCATCTGTGTTTTTTATAGCTTTGTAAATCAATTAGTTGCCATTTTACTCGACGTGACTAAGATCACTTTGTAAGTAACAAATCACTTCATGTAGCGTTGACCTTGCGCCCACAAAATACCTTTCATCGTCGAGTTTGTGAAAAAAATAAATATCTGCCATCTTGTTCCATTATTCATGTAAACGTTTCAAAGATTAGAGAGTTCTTTAGCTTCTTCATTCGCATCTTATTGCTGCTAAAGGTTTTTAAATTTAACGCAGCGATACATGTTATAGATAACTCTCGTCACAGCTTTATTTTGTTAGTTCTCTTGCAGCCATTTGAGCGGTATAGCCGGCTTGAGTTTTAGAGAAGAATTATTCGTTGTTACAGTTTTCCTCATATTTTGTCATACGCGCCTCTTCAAACTTGCACTATCTGTGAAGAATCCATTATTGCATTTCCATTTTCCTTGCCGTTAGCTTTCAATTCTCCATTTCTAAGATCTCCACAACATCCCACATCGCCCTCAGCGGTGCACAGATATTCATGGCAGCAGGTAAAATACAGACACAGGTAAACGCCACCAAAGCAAAATAACACAATTATCAGCATGCCTACGAAGGAAAACTCGGCATCGAAGATTCCATTGTCCTGTCCATGAACGAATTCAGTTCCTGTGATCAGAGCCAGAAGAGCAATGATTTTCCAATGCATAATTCGTTTGGATTAGTAAATCTCTTGTTTTGTTCTAGCGCTGAGGTCAGGATAACAGAACATTCCTCACAACAATTTGTCACCTGATAAGGGAGCTATAGATAACCCGTGGGCACTCCGTCGCAAAACATGGATCGATCTCAGCGGCTTCAAAGGGTATATGGCTTTGAGCTGTTTTAGTTTGAAATAGGGCATAGAAATCACTTAATCATTCAATGAAACTACACTTCCCATTAAAATCGAGTGATTTCGAGCCCTTCCGATATGTTTGACGCATTGTTACCCAAATCCATTCTTAATTAACCAAGGACCCACTAAGGCATGATGTATGTCAGGTATAAGAAAAACATATAATAGTTTTAGAGGTCTGAAATGGGTAATCGATTTTTCGGTCAGGTCTGAAAATAGGATTTCGAAAATCAGTCATCTTTTTATGACATAGCCTATTCAAGTCTATTCGTCATAGTGTCACGCTTTTCGGCAATGATTCAGATTTGTCAAGAGAGAATGATCTGTCATATTTTATTAACTTTCGATATTTTCATTTTTTCAGCGTTTTTAATTACTCTTTTGAAGAGACAACACGGTAGCTTAGTTTTCCTCTGGCTAAAAGAACTATTTTGTGTGCGGTAATTCCTAGCATCTATTTTCTTTCGGAAGTTTCTTATGGATTTGTTAAACATAGCCACATTAAAGAAGCACAGTCTGCGAATGAATTACTAGACGTTTTAATGAGGACTTACTTTTTTATCCATCATGGAAAGAAGGAAAGAAATTGAATATCAAGACACTTGATGAAATTAGGAGTGGACTGAAAGGATGTAGGACTGTAGCTAGTAACAAGCACTTGTCTTAGTCATATTTTTTACGGAATCCCAGTGTTGTTGTAGTCATCATAAACACACTTACTGACCTAGGAAGGGAATTTAACCATGGACATTGTCTCATTCATATTTTTTTCTCGATCAGTAACCGTGGACATCATGCCTCAGTCATAATTTTTTTCTTTTTCTGGCTACGGCCTAGGCTAAAGGACGTTTTTGGAAGAACAGCGGGATTGTAATAGCGGTATGGATGAATGACCTTTCTGACTAATCTTTTGATCAGGAGGTGCAAGCATAGCCTCCTACGCGCACGCGGACGTCCTTATGGTTAGTCGAGTCACGCATTGTTTCCACCCCATGTTCATTCAATCTGGGTAACGAAGATTGCGTGAATATAACCATAAGAATGTCTGCTCAGGAGGCTATAGTGGAAGCAAAGCTTTCAGACCACAACTGAGTACGAATCTTGGAATGGACTGCCTTTTGTGGGGGATGGGGGAGGGGGACTAATCAATCTCGAGCAAATCTTGAGCACGTATTAAGAATTTAGTGGATACTTACTAGCCCAGTTAGTTAATCTAGCCTGCGTAGCCGGCCTTTATTTTCAAATGCACGCAAAAGGAATTAAACCGCGAGCGAGCGCGAAAAAATATGAGGGGGCAGGGGGAGGGGGTGGGGCAAGTCGCTCGCTAATTCGATCCCCCGCCTGGGAAATGAAAAGGAAAGGTCTACTACGCAGGCTACAGTTAATCTGAAGTTAGTTATTACCTACATAAGGAGTTAATTATAATTTTGTCACAGCATTTACCTAATCAAACATTTCAAAACCAAAGCAAACAAAACAACTGTGACTTTAATTAATCCAACTTGATAAGTAAAAGATTCATAATTTTGCACCAATGGATCAACTGTTCATCAATACAGTTGGCGCTTAGGGCGATCTTGAACCTTTGGTTAAAGGTGAGTTTGTTAATTTGATTGTGCTCGAGCTGGTAAAAAGTACCTCTGTGGGGCTGCAGTGAAACTTGAACGGCATATTTCCTTGTAATGGTGTCGACTACAAAGGAATTCGGCGCTTAACATGAACAATGCCTTTGCGCTGCAATTCAGCTGTCATGTAGAACTTCATGTCCTGCATAAACGTCTCGAAAAGCTTCTTAAATACAGTAGAACTTTCCAAAAGGGCTCAGTCTGCTATCTCGAAAAGCACGCAGTGTCCGTGTAAAAATCCGATGCGAGTTGCAATCGGTGTTCTGCGGTGTTTGGATGCGTATTGATTGGTTAAATGTAATGAATCCCTTTGTTTTTAGTTTTATAAACTGCAGTAATACGGAAAACCTCCCTTGGTAGAACAACTAAAAACGTTATCACCTACATACAGGCATATTTGCAAGTGTCTTTTACCCTGTGGGGATGAAACTTGTAGCGTTTGTGGGCTATCAAGGACAACGGTTCTGTGTCGCTATATGGAAGGTGTGCCATAGAGCGGTTTTTGACCGTGCCACTCACTTTTATTTCAGTACAAAGGAAAACTGGTACACTTGGATTTCTGTACCACTGACAGTGAAAACTAAACAAGTGCTGCATCAAACTGGTATTGACCGCGACACCGTGCAAATACTCACCATACATTGTACACTTCGTACATACCTTCCCGGTGAGCCGTCAACTAAGGACCAACGGCAAACTGGAAGTAAGCCTTTTACAAAATGATGAAAAAGTAAGTCCAGCTGAAAAGTAGTTATAGCATTATAAATGTCTCAATAACACAAAGGAGCACTCACGTATAGCCTAGGCAGAACTGATTTGATCATGTCACGTTAAATTGTTGTTTGGCAGAAAACGGAACACGCAAGTGCGCAGTTCTGCTTATTCAGTAGATCTTTTGTTTATTAGTGACTTTCCCGCAGGTAATCGTTGCCTTTGCACTTTTCTTAAGCTCCCTAATATTACTCGAGCGCCTGCTACACAGGCTATTGACGGACAGATAACATCAACTCCATATTTTTCCTTCCTTTTACCTCGTACCGAAGTCGACACGAGGTGAAAGAGAGTACTAGTCAGACATCCTTGATATGGCGTTATTACCACCATTGCTATCATTAACATCCTTATCCAGAACCATGCTTTAATTAATAGATAAATAGATAGACAGCCTTTATTTTAAGGCGATCAGAATTAAACGTAACAGCTTGTGGGGTAGTTTGTACTAAAGCTAACTGATCTTTGGTAAAACTGTAGCTAGAAAATCTACAATAAAAAAACTGAAAAATCAAGTATATTCGAACTATTCAAATCTAAAACTACCAGTGGATGGATATATAAATCACGTTACAATTGAATTCATTAAAAATGTCTAGTGGTTTTTAAGCCCCTAACGTCGCTGAATCGAGTCCTGTTCGCCAGGCCATTATGTTTGTAAGTCACAGTATTTCAGAGGATTGAACCTCTGTACACTACATAACCTTTCATGTCAGTATTACAGAATGATACTACAGAATCTTACATTTTCTTGCACTCTCGCATCTGGTCCGATTTGACCAATAACACTAAACAAAACACAAAATCATCTAACTCCCACCCTTAATCTTTTGACCCATCCTTCAACATTCTAGCTTTGAGCACTTTATATATTTCTTTAAAAGTCTTCTTTTATTTATATCGTTCAACAGGAGTCCACATTATATAACGTAACAGAAATAGTAAGAGCAATCCAAAAGCTGTAATGTCACTTTAAAGGTCCATAAGATACGTCTCGTTGCTAAGCAACATTTAATCAGTATAGTGCTATATATGTGCTCACCCTAGAATACGTATTTTATTTCTCACGTGAGGTGAATAATCCATATCTATTCCCAGGATTGGCCACAGTCGCGCGGTGTATGAAATCAACTTATCCGAAGATCATGGGTCTGTTCCTGCGTCGAGTCCCGCAGGTGACACCAGAGTGAGGCGGCAAGAAGAAATGCCCATTCCATTGAAAACCGCGGTACTTTATCATGAGCGTTTTTGCTGTTTTATGGGGGGGGGGGGGGGGGTAGGGGGTCTTTTATCCTTTAGCTTTCTAACCAAGAAAAGTTTACGCTACCTATTTGCATGTAAAACCTTTGCTCCCTGTTTAACGTAATGAAAGATATTAATGCGACTTTCATTCACCCTGGGTCCTGTAGTTACACACACGAAAGAATTTTTGAGACAGTTAAATAAGTATCCAGCTTCAATAGACAATAGACCAATTTCGATATATTAAAATTCAGTACACCTCAGAACGAAGCTCCGGGGTATAAACCTCACAAACTCTGTAGTTATTCTCCGGAGCCTTGTGCTGAGGTCTATTGTTTTAGGATGAATTTTAATATATCGAAATTGGCCTATTTCCCTCTGTGAGACACGCCAGCAGGGAATCATGGCAGTTGTGTTCATCAATAATAACAATAATAATAATAATAATAATAATAATAATAATAATAACAATAATAATAATAATAATAACAATAATAATAATAATAATAATAATAACAGTTAATTTATCAAAACACATATCCAGTCCAAGATGATGAATACAACTACCATGATTCCCTGCAGGCGCATCTCATAGAGCGGAACTGGCCATTGTAATCACTATTCAATTGTTTGGCTAAAAATAAAGGTCAAAACTGTGGGAGTTTAATAACTGTAGACTTATATTTGATTGCAGTATTATTAGTAGACTGATTTCTTAGATACGTCCATTACTTGCATTGCAGAGCCCACGAAAAGAGGAAGAACCAAAGTTTAAATTTACCAAGTTCCCAGTACGCAATCAAGAGGCAAAGAGCTCTGAGGAGCCGTGTACTGCTCCTACTCAAGTTAAATGACATTTTATATGTTTACATCCTGTCCAAATTAAGCTACATTTCAAATGCTAAAAAAAAATTGAGTGAATGCTGTATACTGTCTTGCTGACGCCTGGTTTTTTCCTTGCCCCAGTCTGAATTTGATGTATGACGATAAACTCTAGTTACACGTTCAGGTATTTTTCTTCAATATTTTTCAAGGAGGGAATAATTTTGAGGGGGAGCAGGGGAGGAGGATTTAAGGGGAGGAGGACGTGGCGTCTTTCAAATCAGTGACTAGCACGTATAGAATATGTGACAGGCCTGAATAAATGTTTATTATCTCAAACAAAGAAACAATAAAAGATAAATGTTATGCATTTCAGTATTAATAAGCCTCGACGCATAGTTACCTCGAAATAAAAGTTTTAATTCCTGGTTTCAAATTGTCTTTTCTTGTCATCTTGGGAACTGGGGTAGTAAAACGGGGAAATGGGTGGAGATGGGGGCTGGGAGATGGGGGCTGGGTGTTCTTATCGAAAAGTTGAAGTTCAAAAAGGATTTTTTTAGAGTGTAATTTATAAAAATTGTTAATCCTGAATCTTATAAAAGACCCGATTCATAAATGGGTTCCAATTAAAAATTCTTTTGTAAGTATTAAAATTAGCCCAACTAACGTCATTTTTGAGTTGATGATTCAAAAGAATTTTTACTCTCAAACGAGGGTAGTCGGGCTAATTTAAATCCATACAAAAGAATTTTAATTGGCAACCATTTATGAATAGGGTCTATTTGTTTTCCCATGCACCACTGCTCTCACTAACTATAGCAGAAGTCTACAAAATAAGGAAATACGGTAAACATCTGTTGATTTTAAAGCTTTTTGCCTATTTTAAATAAGCGGCAAATATTTCTCGATGAAAAAAACACTAACACAAGGATCTGGTAGTTAATAAAGAATGTGGCTATACCGCACAATACCCTTTGTGTATTGGAATGACGCACAAAAATGCGAGAAACTAGATTATATTAAAACCGATATGCTTGAGCTGGTTTCTACGTGCGGTTGCTGAGTTCTGACACAGGAAAAGTTGTCGACCGGTTTATATGCTTTCCTTACGTTATTAAGAAACTTGCAGCGAGTCAAGGAAGAGACTAGAGGACTGGGTTTTGAACAACGCAAGTTACCAAGAATCGAAAGAAAGTCCGAAATTTTTGTTCGTACACAGACTTTACAGCCAGACTCGATAAACATAATTTCACAATGAGAGAAGACAACTGAACAGCTTCGGAACAGCAATATAGCCAAGAACAGCCTGCTCGTAACCCACACTAGATATCAAGATTAAGTCTCAACGACTGTTCCTTCTGTGGAAGAATTTACCGAAGGAAATTTTAATCGTGACGAATCATTGGACATTTGAGAAGGCTTCAAATGGCTGAAGGGTATAAGAATCGCTTTCTTTGCAGAATATTTCTCATTTTGGCGTCAACAGGTACGAAACTTTATCCTGAAGTGTTTTTAAAAGATATTAGGTCAGTCAAGCTGAGTTGTCTTTACTAAGAAATGAAGAAGGCAAGATGCAAAAAGCAATATTCTTTTGTAATTGCGCGAGCTTGACTTTTCAATGTTTTGCAATTTTAACACATTATTATAAGCTGTGCAGTTCACTGTTATTTCTGTTACTATTTGTGTAAATGTTTAATATTTTATCATAGAAGTAACAATGATATAATAAGCTCAATATCGTGAACGCAGATTCCAAACAACTTTAAAGGTATAATTATTGCTCAGATCCGCGAAGCGCCATATTATATAAAATCAAAGAACTTTCTAGGTAAATTCGTTTTCAAAACACCGAAAACTTCAGAAGATCTCAGACTTTAAAACAATGCAGTGATTTTCTTATTGCGTCATAAGAAGCTATTTAGCATATATAGGCCCCACATTTAGCAACAAAAACAGACAAAAATATATGGTCCGATCCGTTGCTATGACGAAATAGTTCAGATTTTACGGATTAATTAGCTTTGAAGATAATGACAGAAAAACTCCTGGGCTAGACAGATATGTAATCAGTGTGCCGTATGAATCTGGAATACTGGGACTTTAATATGTTAATAAGCCTTCGGTATCTTAGAATTCTAATGTTGGCTCCAAAGACCCGAAGATAAGAGCAAAAGAAGACACATTTAAATCGAGGGATAAAAAAAAAAAATACGCCTAAAAGCTGTACAATATATGCTAGAGTTTGAATTTAATTCCTATCAAGAGACGATGATCGTCGTCGCTGTTTCTATTTATCAAAATAAGAGGTAATGTCGGTGGAGAGGAAATAGTTTAGATAGGGGGGTATTTCAAATTATAAATCAGCTGGGGTACCTATAATATGGTCAATTTCCTCAGAGAGACACGCCTGCAGGGAATCATGGTAGTTGTATTCATCAAAACAAATACCCAGTCCAAGATGATGAATAAAACTACCATGATTCCCTGCAGGTATGTCTCATAAAGAAAATTAATTGAACTCGAATGACCTTTCCTATGTCTATTTGCTGTGTAATAGCACTGTTCTCTTTCATAAACCGTCATGATTTAAAGTGCGTAAAGGGGGAGGGGTGATTTTTAGAGAAGAAGGATGGTTATCCAAAGATATAAGTTTCGTTGTTTATAGGGGAATCCTTGTTTACAATATTTGCCTCATTAGCATAAGCACTTCAGTTTCTGATGGAGCTACAAATAAATAAGTTCTGAATATTGAAAGGTCAGAGTACGATTAACTCTGCCAATGAATATGAGCCTGATGTATTGAATACTTTTTGTGCAACACGGGTTTGAAAACTCAAAATTTTACAAAGAATGTACGAGCTCATTTTGCCGCCCATAAATTTTGCAGTTTTTGAAAGACAATATCTCCTTGAATATTACGCCCAAAGAGCTAATTATTTCACCATGTATTAAGTTTCACTAGCCCTTTAGCTGCCTGGAGTCAATTCATATCATAACATGATTCTTTCTCTACGCAAAGCCGTATGCAAATGAACAAAAAAGTAAACAACGACGTCAGCATGAATCCCCCTATTGACAATGCGTCTTCACTACTTCTAATTCGATTACTTCCTCGACGAAAAAATGTCCGCTTTCATATTTTTTGGGCATTGCTGGCAACGACGTTTTTTTTTATTATTATTGTTTTTTTTACAGGGTTAGCAAAATGTGACAAACTGGACGAAATCTTGGAGGACAACGAGCTTCGTAAGTTGCACCATTACTGAATAAATTTAAACTGACAATGATGACCGGTTCGTTCTAGACAAGGCCTAGGTAACTACAAACAAGTGCCATTCAGTTATCTTCAAACAATGAATTCATCAATACGCTCTCTCTTTGTTCTGGTTTGTCCGGAACGATCTCTAGGCTCCATTACCAGCCGCTGTTCGGGAAAAGAGCCCGCGCTCCTCCCGCGAAGACACTCTCTTCTCGGGGAGAAACTTTAGACCGGACTCGAGAGAGCGGTGGAAATCAAGCCTAGAATGATCTCGCGACTGTCAGTAAAGTTAATTACCTTGATCAAGGGATTTTAACTTGAGTGTAAGTTTAGTGCTGCCATTGAAGAAACAAGAAGTTTGTGGAGGTTTCTATTCGTATTAAAAGAGTTTTCCGAGAGCCTTAAACCACCGTATATCACTTGAAAGGATTATAATTGTGTTGCTTCCAAACATCAAAACGTTGCCGGGAGGAGGCCCTAAGTCGCCTGCACAGGTGACTTGGTTTACGGGAAACGTCCATTGCTGTAGTCGATCTTGTCAGTAACACGTTGTTTTTCTCTCTCCAGTCCTTTACATAGCCATTGGATTTCTTTGTTTTTCTGTGCTGTTCCTGTTTGCTGTGATTCTGATGATATCTATTGTCATGATCAAGATACAAAAGATAAAAGAGTAAGTCGCACTATATATAATGATGCGAAACTAGTTTGCCGTGGACGTGGTTAGAGCGCAGCACAATTCTCGTATTTCTCGATCTTAAAACCCAAGTCTACTGTAAACTGAGTCATTTCCTTCGTATTTCCTTGAGGCCAACAACGCATGTTTGTGCGCATGTTTCTGAAATAGCGTGTGTTTCTAAGGAGCGCATGTTTCTGAAATAGCGTGTGTAAACGACCTCTGTAGCATTGATTTAAATCTTAGCGACCATCTGCACGACACCGGGTGCCATTTTTTCAAAGGGTGGATGACGCTCTCTTATGGATAAATCACTATCCAGTGAATAAATGTGTTCAACGTTATCCACTCTTTGAAAAACTGGCGCCTGATCAGTTTACATGACAATTCACTTTCCTATGACATCATTTGAAGCCTGTTTTTGAAGTCAGCAACTCTGAGTAACTTGTAAGTGAATTGGTGGTTGGTGCTTCACAGTTCTCCTGTCAAGTATCCCCAACAGGTTTGATTTTCCGGTACCAATTAATCCCAACGGATGTCATAGAGAGAGGTACTGTGAGAGTTAAGACACGAAAAAATTGCAGGCAGCTTTGTTTCTGAACCCTATCGTCACTCCACCGTACTTATCATAAAGCCACATGGCCTCTCAATTCTTCCTAACTTGCACAGTTTATATCCAATTCATTTTTGATCGTGTTCTTTACAGAGCGCAACTTGACACCCATAGTAGGATCAGTGAAACCGTCATCGCGAACCCTTATGTCTTTCCTCTCCCTGGAAGAAGCTTAAACGACCCAACAAAGTGGGACCAATACCTGCCTGAGCCGAGGATGAATGGTGCGAGTACGTTGAACGGTACAGCCAATGTGGATTATCTGGACTACATGGACTTGATTATCATGGACGCAAACAACGTGAATCTACCACGGGCTAAAATTGATATCGAAGAGAAGACAGTATAATTTAGTGGTGCATGTAGTCTTCAGCGTAATATTTGTTATAGAGACCCTTCAGTACATGCAAGTACGACCGCGAGAAAAGATTACACGTTTTTCACTAAATTCTTAGAAGCTGAAGCTTTCTGTCACTTTTCACGAGCGACATAATGAACTTGCCTCACTCTTTTTTTCCCGTTTTTGTAACGGTTTTGTTGTTCGATCTCGTTACGTTGTTGTTGTTCTTTTTTTGAGGGAGAAAGAAAAACGCTCTTTAATGCCTCACCCGTATTTTTCTCTAGCTGCGTCGTTGGTCATTGTGTCGCTTAAAGCCCGTTTTGATAGTTTCGTAATCGACAAAAGAATCATGTTACCTA
The DNA here is from genome assembly GCF_042242905.1 of Orbicella faveolata. Classification (NCBI taxonomy): domain Eukaryota; kingdom Metazoa; phylum Cnidaria; class Anthozoa; order Scleractinia; family Merulinidae; genus Orbicella; species Orbicella faveolata. The sequence continues at coordinate 11,251,751 of NW_028301553.1, forward strand.
CCTATAGAGAACTTTTTTTCGTTTTTGCCACTAAGACATTTTCTTGAAAACTAAAAATAACGGCGCCGCCACTTCTTTTTCCGCCAAAATAACCCTTGCTCGCACGCGTCCACTTTTTTTACTGCAAGAGTGTTGGTAACGTTCAAACTCGTAGCCGCACTTGCACTAGAATCAAAATTAAACGGTTTTCTATATCATAGGATTGCTGTCAGAGCACGTGAATCTGAGACATGGTGATTAGGATCTGAAACGACTTGCAAACGCTTGCGAACCAGTTGACGGTCATAGTTCTGTTGACCAATGATTAGTTCTAAAACATTGTTTTTGATGTGGTTAGTTAGAGTCTTACTTTTCACGAGTGTCTTATTTAAAATAATTTCTAAACAGGAAATTGAAAATTACACGAGGTACAATCAAACACCCGGAGAGGCAACTGACAAAACATATAGACAAGGCTTTTTTTCCTGACTAATGAATGCATAGGTTATGAAATTAAATAAGGATAAAATACTGTAAATATTCCGTGTGCGGTCCATGTATATGAAACATGATAAAATATACTAGCACCAGAAGTTATAAACAATACAAATCTAGCATAATAAACAGGATTTGTCTGTTATCAGCCTTGGAAGTCCATATTGTATTATTTTAATGCTCAAAAAAGATCGACTCATCTCATGAAGACTGATATGGGGAGTGGAATGGCAAGACCCTCAGAAAATGATGAACATGAAAACAATTCAGTATTTTGAGGTAATTAACTAGGTTTATAGAACAGTTCAAGAAAAAAACTTATCATACGAGAAAAACACTCAAGGAAAGACGACAATGATGGAAGGAATTTATTCTTTAGAGATAGCCATTGCAGTCAGTCACACAAGGTACATGGAAAATACTCTAAGAAAAACAAGCCGGATGAGTGTGGTTCAACACTTATTCCTCCCCTATTCTCCCTTCTTACCCCCTTCTAGAAGAATATTCTCAAATTGTACGGATCGTAAAGTTTTGTTCACAGGCGGTATCAGTTTTTGTCTATTGCACATGCCTGGGGCTGGCATTAAGGACAACAACAACGAAATATCCGTGTGGGTAATTCAGAAACCCAGAAACCCCATATAAAGCATCAAGCATCAAGCATCAAGCATCTACAACAGAACTCACTCCAAAAAATACCAGCCCACGCCGACTCCCCATGTTAGCGGGACTGCACAATTATAAAAACCTTAGGAACCATAACCGCAACGATTCATGTGAAGGTGGATAAAAATATGGCCATAAATGTTCTTCCTGAAATCTTCACGCCGATTCGATTTAACAAAATGCCGTCAGGTTTTCATGCGTCTGTCCTGTTACTGATCATGAATTTCGTCATAACATTGTCAAAGTAGCTGTGGATCCACGAGGCGATAGCCTCGTGGATCCGCAGACTACTTTGACAATGTTATGACGAAATTCATTGTCAAAAACAAGACAGACGCATTAAAAACTGACATCAATTTGGTTTTTTACGATAACAAATCGTCAAAAACTCCGCTATCGCCTGGCTCTTGCTCGTTGACGCATCGCATAAATTATACATTCATGTGTCTGTCCGCTTATTGATTGATTAAAAAAAAAAAAAAAAGATAATAAAAATTAGCCAATGAGCGCGCGAGAATTTGTGCAGCTATTGCGCGCGCCCTTTTGGCACACTAATCCTGGGTACAAGTTTATCTTTTTTTCGTCGTCATGGAGATGAAGCCTGTTCGCCGCCATATTTGAAGTAAAGCTTTTCGTCGAACGATTCAAGTTTTCTAACATAACAAAATGCCCGAGGACTCGTCGAATTCGTATAATATACGACCCAACTTTAAGCAGAAGTAAGTCGATTACATTGTTACCAAAATGGCTAGGTTTATTCACGTTCATTTTAGCTTTGAAGTAGGTTTCTACATCGAATTTGTGTTATCCCACATGATTAAAGGCTGAGATTTTCTATGATTTTTGGTGAAAATAGATTTCGTCCCGCTGCTGTAAAAGCAGTAATTCATGATGTTTTAAACGAAGAGTTATCTGGAAAGAAATACAGTTCAGAAGAGGCTACTTCATGGTGTAAACAGATATCTGACACAGTGAAAGAAAAGTTGAAAGGTAAGTGTAAGCTTACATGTAAGTTATTATTTTAAAAACTAAAAATCTTTTCGAAACATGTGATAATTTGCAGAGGAAATGGGCCAGTCTATTTAATTTCCGCACCTCCCCTCCTATTAAAGTGCTTGTTACCTGTACCTCCCCCTCACTGTTCAGATATCTCCCTCAGGTATGCTCAGCACAGTCAGTAACCTGCAAAATGGCCACCCATGGTCCGCTTTCTGCATTTTATTCTACTTTGTGACCGCTTTGCACAGTGATATCATGTTATCCAAATTTGAAACTAGCCAATAAAGTCTACTGTCCTGGTATCCTTCAATAGCAATTCACTAATCTGGTTTACCTTTTTGTTCGCTTTGCCACCACCTACATCGATATGTTCATTATGCTTTGACCTAAAATTGGTTATTCCAGAAAAAATCCACACCTGCCCAACAGATGGGTTTCTGGAAATTCTCTCAGGAGGGGAGGGGGGAGGGGTGGGGGTTCAAAATTCATAGAAATCCAGGCAGGAGCAGGGGGGGTAGGGAAGGTCTTGAACCTAAAAAAGGGCTTTTCGGGGATCCTGAACACTTGACACTTGAGTTCTCTCTGAATCTGAAAAAAATGTTGTAATCTTTTAGTGATATCTTTCTTTCCTGATATACTTCAAGTTACTTGCACAGATTCTTCCCAAATCACAGTAAAAACACAGAAAACATGACAAAAAGACAAACATAAAGAAAGCCCTCTAAACAAAGTTCGCTATGATTGTGTAAGGCCTACACTATTTGTATCGTTGTACCTAGACCCTGTGCGCTGCTGAACGTAACTGTTCACAGAAATAGCCGCCCTAGCTCGCCATCATAGAAATTCACTGCTCTTGTACAGTTTACGTACAGTCGTTTAAATCCACAAGAGTAGAATGTTTTTCAAAGAGTTAGCATGGCTACAAGCTCTTGGTTGCAATACATTTCGCACAATTCTCCAAAACCAAGACAAGCTACAGCCAACCATCTGTGTTTGCAGGTCACAAACTCCCGCACAATCCTTAAAGATTCAGGGCTGTTGTTAAGTTTTGATTCACCTGTAGCCTTGGTCTTCACACCCATAACAAACTTGTTACTTTGTAGGTGAACTGTATTTTTTACATGCAAGTTCACATATAGCATCAAGGGCCCATCAGGTATGCTCAGCTGTAACAGGTGCTAAGGGCTACGGCCCTTATTGACAGCCCTGAAGATTAGCTTAAATATTTCAATAAAACAGGTTCCTATTGCTTCCAGAGATTCCTACAAACTTTTCAGGCTATTTACCTTTCAAAGCAAGCAAGAAATCTCACGATTCTTCCTCAATCAAAGTGCTCCAGTGAATATTAACAATAACAAGGCATCAAATCCAATTGTATGTAATTTGGATAAACTTTCAGTTTGTGTTTTTTGTGGATAACATCCAAGAATTTGCAAACCTTAATGCAGTTTATGAAGGAATATTCAAGCTATATATTTTTATTGAATTAAGGTAGGAATATTTTAAAATGGAACTCATTTATAATGGAAGATACAGCATTCTAGTTTGGTTTTATGCGTGTCGAGCTAGTCGTGTCATTTAACATGATTTTGTTTAGACAGAGTCAGTCACCCAACACAGTTTGCTTCACAAGTGGCAATTGCTAGGTGTATTTGAACTACAAGTGAAATAAATTTGGCTAAATTATCGTCAATGCAGAATTTCCTTGTTGTAGGACTAGGCAACAACACTTAAAATTGAAGTTTAGTTCATCAAAAGATTGCACAATCCCGCACAATTCCCTGCACAATCAAAGTCGTTTTTCCTGCACAATTTTCCTTCAAAATTCAGCACAATTAATTGTTTTTTCTCCGCACGCTAGTAGAAGGCCAACTTAGAGGTAAGATATTTAATTCAAGTTACCAAAAGTCTTGTCATTATAAATTTGGAAACGTACATGTATTTTGCACGGTGTAGTAAACAAGTCACAGCTATGAGTTCTGAAACTTTTTTTGTGTTTAGCTTGTTTTATTGAGTTCCACAGAATAATTGTAAGCTTAATATTTGCTTAAGCTTTAGAAATTGCACAAGAGCATACATATCACAGTAAAGAAGGATAAGCATGTTTAAGTTTATCAAATATAGAGGCATACAATTAGACTCAATCAGGGTTTTCTGCAATTTAAGCTTGGCCTGAGGTAGTCATATCTAGAGATCAGAGACATTGTTTATATTAATCATCCTGAAAAGCCGGTATGAAAAAGACTCAAGGTAGGTCCCTGTTTCTTATTTCCAGTCTTCAATAATCAAATTCTGGAAGTCTGTTAAGGAAATACAGTCATCAAAGTTGAGATTCTTTTGGTGGGGGGTCTGAACACCGCAACACCCCACCAAAAAAATTAACAAACACCGCATCACCGCAAAAAAGTCAATGAAACACCATCACTGCAACACGTATTTTTAGCACCATGATTCATTCATCTACATTTAAAATGATACTTTTATACCACAAAATAAACACATCACAACGCTTTTTGTATTGCGCATATGTCGATACTGCTGATGCATGTAAATCAGTTTTCTTGCTCTTGTGAAGAAACCTTGTGCAAAGCTAGGAAGCAGACAAAGAAAAAAGAGAGGAGCCTCAAGAGATGGCCTTTACCCCAGATCCCTCTCTTCTTTTACTTCGCTCACTTTTCTTAGTGTATAAACCCACTGCTTGAAGCCCTATCTTGACTGAAAGTATTGCTTTCTGGAGCTAGCTGCATTTGCGTTCGATATCGATAATCGTTTGAGGAAATAGAAGGTCAAGAAAGTCGCAGGACCTTGAAGCGGGTATAGACTGGTATCAGAATGACCTATAGACGAAGCTGAATAGCTGCACAGTCAATAATACATTATATTCGGCCTTGGCATTTCCAGAATTTCCAGGATTGTTTGTGTCTTCACTCCTCCACGTGTCTACAGAACACTGAGCTCCAGGTGGCAGAGGTCGAGTTACTTGTCACGTTGTAAACATATAAATCAAAACAGCTTCGGATTGGCAGCCGAAGCATATTGAAGATTGACTAAAGGGTGATGGTCTGTATTTTGTTACAAATTATTAACCTGACATTGGTACGTGTTTGTCATAAATTAACATCGGATTGACAAAGTTTACGTGCTAAATTTAGGTCAAATTTAGGTTTTAGAAAGGTAAATCAAAAAAACCCAGTACCGCAAACAATTTCATTTCACTGAACACCGCAGCGTGAAAAACACAAACATAACACACTGTAGGGTTTGAAATCACCGCAACCCCATAAGTTGAGATTTTATTCACCGCATCACCGCATTAAAAAAAAACATCAACACCGCAAATCCCCATGTCTCCCTCTCATTAGGATATATTGTTTAGGGTCACTTCACACACTAAAGGATTCAATTGTAAAAACCCTCTCTAAGCCTCTATGACTCAACAAATTCCTGCAGAGTAATGAAGTAACTGCAACATTGAGCATTTTTATTATCTATTTCCCCACTACTGTCCACGTAAAATGAGGCCTTCCAAGGGGTAAAAGAGACAAGCAACCCTTCCCTGAAAACCAGAGACACAGGAATTTCTAATCAGCAACAAGCAAATTGAATGCACT